>NW_026705567.1:300000-585505 GCF_029867415.1 Vicia villosa
CAACAATCCAATGCCAGACAGACAGAATAACAGCAGAGTAATAACAGAATAAGAGTCCAGAGGCACTAGGTCCATAAGTCCGAATCTCCAAAATGCTAGGGATAGTAACCAATAGTCCAAAGAGAGCCTTATGTATTTTTTAGATTTTGGTTGTTTATTAGTGTTTTAGCATAAAAGTAAAGTATGGTCCAAGTGGACAAAAGGAAAATAGCGGAAGCATAAACATATGTCCAAGTGGACAAAGAGAAAATAGCGGAATTATAAACGTCCAAATGGACAAAGAGAAAATGGCGGAATGTAAATATGATGAAATGATAAAATAAAGCGATAAAGCGAGAAATATAAAGAGCGGTATAATAAATGGCGGAAATTAAAGTTAGTTGTTAAATGTTAAAGATAACCATCTTGAAGCTTGTCAAGTATGTTATCAAAGTTAGTAATGAAGATCGATGGTGAGTGAATGATGTACTCGGATTTAAATTCAATGGAGGTTTATCAGAAGCTTGATAAAAATCATAGCGACTACACGATAAATACCTCCACAAGTCTTAAATCACCGCATACAATTCTCTTCCGTATTTGATCTTTTATCGAGTCGGGACAAATGTAGGAGAACTCTCTATGTATCAAGATCATCAATCAAAAGAAATAAGAAGGAGAAGAAGAAATGATCTAGCCTTTATCAAGAATCCATAGAATTCTCAAGATATCAAGGCTTTCATCGATCAAGAGAAAATAAGATGAAAAAAGATAAGAATGAAAAACAAATTGATCTAGTCTTTATCAAGAATCCATAGAATTCTCAAGATATTAAGACTTTCATCGATCAAAAGGAAATAAGATGAAAAGATAAGAATGAAAACAAATTGATCTAGTCTTCATCAAGAATCCATAGAATTCTCAAGATATTAAGACTTTCATCGATCAAAAGAAAAATAAGATGAAAATAAGGATGAAAACACAAAAGATAATCAACTCATACTATCATTAATATCATTCATCCATTTTGGTGGATTAGGTCATTTCAAACCTATCAACACCCTAGATCTAATGATATTAATGAAGTGTAGGAAGAAGGAAGCCAAAACAAGCACAAAAAAGGCAAAAAACCACATTCTGCCTGCTGGAAATCGATTTCATGCAGGGGGAAATCGATTTCCATAGTGCAGTTTTAAAAAAAAAACAAGTTACGTTCAGCAGGAAATCGATTTCAGCCTTAAGGAAATCGATTTCCTCAGTGTAAATTTCAGCAAAAACAGCATTTAAAGGCATGAAACTTGATTTGAACAAATATACAAACACCTTATGATCATACATCAACTTGAGCACGAATTTTCCATCAAATTACTATCAATTAGCACCAATATAGCATCAAAGATGCATCACACACAAGCACAAAAGAATCACATTATGATAGATGAAAAAGGATGATGAAAATTACCAAATCTTGAACAAAACTTAGATCTACTTCAAGAATCACCAACACAAATCTTGATCTCTCAACAATTGAAGAAAAAAGAGTGAAATGGATGGTGGCTTAGCTCAAAATTTGTGAGGTTCAAGATGTGACTCACAAATTTTATGAAGGAAAAAAGAGCTTTGGTGAATTTTGGTAAGGATGAGGAGAGAAATTGCAAGGGATTTGTTGGCTCTCAAAGCTTGAGAAATGAGAGAGTAGTGGGCTCTATTTATAGGATGAGAGCAAGAGTAGTGGTAGTTTGGTCTTTTTGCATTTGGTAATTAGCTTGTGATTAATTGGTGATTAAAGTGGCATTTAAATGGTAAAAAGTGGTAAAATGAGGTTAAAATGGAATTAATGAAGGGAATTATTTTGATGAGGTGGGAAATTGGTAAAATGACAAAAAAGGTCAAAGAAAATAGGTGCCAAAATCAAATCAAGCTTCCCTCTCTATTTTTTTGAATTTCGCCTGAAGGAAATCGATTTCCCCAGGAGTGAAATCGATTTCACTCTGTTCCAGAAGAGAATTTGGCGCAAAATACACTAGGGAAATCGATTTACCCAGGAGGGAAATCGATTTCATGCTGTCCAGGATGTGATTTTGTTGAAGATTGCTGCAGGGAAATCGATTTACCCAGTAGGGAAATCGATTTCATCAGTCAAAAACTTGAAAAATGCCTTGTTTATTGCATGTCTTGGCTTGGTACCTACAAAACAAAAGCCTACAAAGAAACAAAGCAATGTTTTTGGTATTTGGGTTAGTATAATATGCATACAAGATAAACAATCATTGGTGCTTGATGGTCCCTCTTATTGATGAGGTGAGTGCAACACCATAAACAAAACTTCCAAGTGAAGCTCTTGATTAGTGATTGGGATATGAATAATATAGGATCTTAGGGTCAAAAATTGGGGTATGACAGTCATAGGAGACATGTACCATAGCACATGTATCATACCACCAACCTTAAACTTTCCCTTTGATTGCCATAATTTCGTTCACCGTAGCAATTATGTCATCATTGGCTTGAACTACATTGATCTCATTTTTTGACTTGTGTTTGCAATCTCGAGCATAGTGTCTAGGTGTAGCAACCTGCCTAAAATTTTAACTTAGAGAGTCGCCACCTATTCTGAAGGGCGAATAGGAAACCCTACGCAGTATAGAGATCAGGCCACCTATTCTGAAGGGCGAATAGGAAACCCTACGCAGTATAGAGATCAGGGTAAGTTACTATATTCAGGTCGAGGGAAGGTGTTAGGCACCCTCAACCCTTTCCTATTGGCTTTGAATCTAAGGCAAAGGTTTGATGGCTAAGAGTATTAAGGTAAGGAAATGAATAAGGGGAAAATTGAGATTTTAGGGTGGGGGACTCGCCTTGTTGCCAAGTGCCTACGTACCTCCTTAGGGAGGATCAGAGTCTACGTAGTTCGGGGAGGGTTGTACGCCCCTTAGAGTTGAATTTGATTAGATGTGTTTTTTAGAGGCTTTTTGGTCAGCCTATCGCAGTTTGGTTTGTTTTGTAAATTGAATGGAGTTTAGAATTATATTAGGGTTTGGGGCGTACAACCCCAATTTGGCACAATTAACCGCAATGATCAATAGGTTCGATCACCATAGTTAAAAGATTAAGGGTTTGCATTGTTACCAATTCAAATCGATCAATTCGATTATCACTAATAATGAATTAACGTATTTTATTTTTTTATGAATTTGTATTTTTATACTGTTACCTCTCATAATCGATTAATACGATTACAAATAATAACAAATTGATAAGGTATGCTAATCATCTTAACCAATAAGATGGTTAAAACCATTTAGCAAAATAATGTGTATTTTAGTTTATAGGATTTGATTAATTAAATTAATCGATTATTAACCATCGCGACCAATAGATTTAGTCGGAACGAATAATAAATTGAATCCTAAAACCTTAGTCAATGGGATGGGGCAAACCCTAGTATTTTAATATACGTATATAGGGTTTTTATGGTTTTTACAATTAAATTAATTAAAACAATTAAATCGAATAAACCGAAATAATAATCGGGACAATATTAACCCTAACCTAATCCTAATTTAAATAAATAAATTAAACTAAATACAATTTACTATCATTTGATTTAAATAACTAAATAATAATAAAATAAAGGCTAAGAGAACCTGGCTCCAATCTGGTGTTGTTGCCTTTGAATGCCCATGGTAAGCCTTGCAATCCTGGTACGTTAGATTGGATTGTAGGAGATCCGATGGTGGGAGGACGAAGGTGCACCGTATGCATGCAGCGCCTGGCTACATGGAATCCACGGACAAGAAAATGCAATAAAATAATTGTGCACTACCAGGGATCGAACCCTGGTTTTCAAGGATGCAAATCTCTTCACTTTACCAAATGGGCTGCATTGGTTAGTTGTCACGTTATTGTTCAGGAAATAATATATATTAAAATTAAGTTGAAAAGATTCATTCAAATGAGATTCCACGCCTGGGCCCCACACGAACGGGCTAATCCAATCGCTGCAAGAGAGAGAGAGAGCTCTAACTTTGACCAGCGAATCGCATCCAGCCAACGCACGGTCAAACTTTCCACGCTCCAGGTCATCATCTTCATCCTATAGCCCTGCGGAAATACCTGCGGATTTCCCTATGCATTTTCCTGCGAATTAACCTTCGATTTTCCTGCAACATCAAACTCAAACATTGCACGTTAACCATGCGAGGATAATGCCCAGACTACCTGAAACGGCCCTCCTGAGCTCAATGGTGGTGTTAGTTTTGCGTAAAGACCCTCGTAATGGCGAACCCGACCAAGAAACTCAACATGCCCTAACAATGGTGGCATTCGCTTCTTGAGTCAATCCCTCAAACCAACGGCTCCGACCTCCACTGATACCTTCCAGAAACTTAAGCATACGATTAAATCAGATTAAAACATCATATAACATGCAATATTAAAGTTTGAAACCTGTGTGGGAATAATGAATGCATGCAATTCGTTCATGGCGTCATGGCTCTTGGACCTCGATTCTATATTGCTCTCCAACACCTCAGGGACGACTTGGAATGATTAAAATGAATCGAAACTCCTTCAGATGGATCTACGACCATGCCCTAGCTTTCTTGAATTCTTTAAGCTTGTAAACCCTATTCTTTTAGCCCTCCTTTCGTCCTCCCTCTTCTTGCACATGTTATGAAGCATATATATGATATAATTAGGGTTTTCTTTTGGGCTCTTGGACCTTTGAGTTGTGACTTGGAATTTTAATTGAAAAAAAAATCTATATTCTTTTCTTCTAAACTTACAAGTATTCTTCATAGGCCGTGCACATGAACTTTTACTATCTTATGAAATTATATGGGCCTTTGAATGATAATAGATGGAAACCCCATGATTTACTTCACATGTCTTGTATTTTATTTAATTTATTTTGCATTTATATGAATAAAATTCAAATTAAATATAAATAAAATATCAAGAAAGGATGAGAAAGGTTTTATAGGCCCTCATATATGTTATGGATGTGCTTGAAATATAAGTTCTATGCCCATTAGTTAAAAAATCAGGTTTTGGGCAATTAGGGTTTCATGCATATCTTGGAAACCGCCTATCTTCAACTATGCGCATCTCTCTCAATTTTAATCATGTGAATGTGTTCTTTATTATTTTAGAAAGCCCAGAGTGTCCTCTAAGTGACCCTTTTTGTTTCATCTCGATTGAAGCTTCCATGCTCAAGTTATGAGCTTTGACTCAAAAGGTGTCCTTTTTGACTTTTAAGAGGGACCTGTAATGTTTTCATCCATATCTCCCAAATGGTGTATTTCTTGATTCCGGGTCCAACATCAAAGTTGTAGAGGATGAAATTTCCTTGAGAATAGGCTTTGGTTGGGGAATTTTTGATACTCCATGTGGAAGTTATGGCCAGTCAAAGTTGCGTTGACTTTCTCCTAAAGAAACCCTAATTTGAACCTTTGCATTTGTTCATTTCTGAGTTTCTCTTGATGGATCGTGATCAACCTTTGTTCAAATGATGGATACAACCTCACATACTTATTGTTGACCAAAAAACCTTGAGATTTGATTGTATTTTGACTATGGTTGACTTTTAGGTCAACATAGTCGATTATTGATCGTCTGAACCTTTGACTGTGTAATCCTTGGAATAGAAGCTTGATAATTGATATAGAGATGCTTTGATACATATGAGACTCATTGAGATCTATTTGAGGCCTTGAATGTTCACAATCTTTTGATAAACTACAAACCCTAGTTTTGAGAGGCCTTCGATTAGGAGCATGTTGCTTGAGTGAACCATGGGACCTTGAGCCATTGAAGACAAGCAGAGGAGGGCAAATTTTGGGGTATGACAGCTGCCCCTGTTCAATCTTCTTAAACCTGAAGAATTAGATAGGCACGTCTGCCTATCGTGATCTAAAGGTAGAAGATGATTGGACACTGAAATGCCCTAAAATTTGCATTTGTCGAGAAGGACTTCTGAGGGAGATGGGCTTACAGATGCCACCCAGGGAAAATGTTCCTCCTTCTTCCTTCTCTCTTTTTTTTTTGTGGAGCAAATGCTCTCTTCTTTTTTCTCTTTTTTTTTGTAGGAGCTACGCATTCAGATCGTAGCGTGGCCTAAAAAGGCAACTTTGACTTTATGCAATGTTTATGATGCATGCGATGCATGATGCAGTGCGCTTCTCAAAATAAATGAGAGCCATGTATGTATATGCGTAATGTATGAATGAGGTTAGTTAGTTGAAATGATGCATGATTGTTAGTTACGTTAATCGAAGTGTGTTAGTAATTCTGAAAAGAAAGAAGACACCTTTGATTGTTATTGAAGCTTTGGAGAATATCACTGCCGAGGGACTAACGCGATAAACCCAGTTGAGGAATCGTTTGAAAAATCTTGTATGCCTGGAAAAGCTCCTAGAAAGGATGGAATACGTCTTGAAGAAGACTTCCTGGAAAGGTTCCTGAAAAGGAATAGCGAGGACCTTCTGTTGGTTGTGTAATTGGCTTGCTATGGTCAGCAGGCCTCCGTAGTTTGTGGACCCCTCACTTACTATAGTTCTAGTAAGTTTTCGTAGTTTGTGAACTTCTCACTTACCATAGTGCTGGTAAGCTACTCGTAGTTTGTGAACTTCTCACTTACCATAGTTCTGGCAAGCTACTCGCAGTTTGTGAACCTCTTACTTACCATAGTTCTGGCAAGCTACTCGCAGTTTGTGAACCTCTCACTTACCATAGTTCTGGCAAGCTACTCTCAGTTTGTACCTCTCACTTACCATAGTTCTGGCAAGTTACATAGCAGTTTGTACCTCTCACTTACCATAGTTCTGGCAAGTTACATCGCAGTTTGGACCCCAATAGGATTGCTTGCTATAATTCTAGCAAGTTCACCTGCACCGACAGGGTTATCGGCGAATATCATCGCAAAATTTACCTGTTTCACCAGGGTTATCTGCGAGTGTTATCGCAGAATTTACCTGTACCACCAATAGGGTTATCCGCGAGTGTTGTCGCGAAATTTACCTATGTTATCAGGGTTATCTGCGAGTGTTGTCGCAGAATTTACCTGTACCACCAATAGGGTTATTCGCGAGTGTTGTCGCGAAATTTACCTATGTTATCAGGGTTATCTGCGAGTGTTGTCGCAGAATTTACCTGTACCACCAATAGGGTTATTCGCGAGTGTTGTCGCGAAATTTACCTATATTATCAGGGTTATCCACGAATGCTATCGCAGAATTTACCTGTACCACCAATAGGGTTATTCACGAATGTTATCGCGAAATTTACCTATACTATCAGGGTTATCTACGAATGCTATCGCAGAATTTACCTGTACCACCAATAGGGTTATTCACGAATGTTATCGCGAAATTTACCTATATTATCAGGGTTATCTACGAATGCTATCGCAGAATTTACCTGTACCACCAATAGGGTTATTCACGAATGTTATCGCGAAATTTACCTATATTATCAGGGTTATCTACGAATGCTATCGCAGAATTTACCTGTACCACCAATAGGGTTATTCACGAATGTTATCGCGAAATTTACCTATATTATCAGGGTTATCTACGAATGCTATCGCAGAATTTACCTGTACCACCAATAGGGTTATTCACGAATGTTATCGCGAAATTTACCTATATTATCAGGGTTATCTACGAATGCTATCGCAGAATTTACCTGTACCACCAATAGGGTTATTCACGAATGTTATCGCGAAATTTACCTATATTATCAGGGTTATCTACGAATGCTATCGCAGAATTTACCTGTACCACCAATAGGGTTATTCACGAATGTTATCGCGAAATTTACCTATATTATCAGGGTTATCCACGAATGCTATCGCAGAATTTACCTGTACCACCAATAGGGTTATTCACGAATGTTATCGCGAAATTTACCTATATTATCAGGGTTATCTACGAATGCTATCGCAGAATTTACCTGTACCACCAATAGGGTTATTCACGAATGTTATCGCGAAATTTACCTATGTCACCAGGGTTATCTGCGAGTGTTATCGCAGAATTTACCTGTACCACCAATAGGGTTATCCGCGAGTGTTATCGCGAAATTTACCTATGTAGAATTTGGATCATTTGCCCTGGTTCGGACAAATTTCACCTGCACCGAAGGAATTACCTGCCATGGTTCTGACAAGCGTACTTGCATAAGAGTAATCATTTGCTATAATTCTAGCAAACTTACCTGCATGAAAAAGATTCACCTGTTTGGAGACTCACGACTCGAGGGTCGGAGAAAAATACGCCTTTCACAACACGAGGGTTGGAGACTAGGCTTTTGTAGTGTGATCTGAATTTTGATGTAATAGTCAGACGGGGACTGACTACCACGCGAGAACTGGACTTTGCAAGGATTTGCCAGGACGAGGACTGAACTTTGAAATGGTTTGGATTGCCAATAAAAATTGGGCTTTTTATGTATATGCTAATGCTCATGCGTATGTATGCATGTTAATGATGATGCAATCCCGAGATTTTATCTCCTTAAACCCATTGAGCTTGTTTACTCCATGCTTGCACCTATACCCTGACTATGCTTATGCTGGCTTTGTAATGTTTATGTATGCTTATGCTTATGCGTATGTTTGTTTGACGTAATGAGTGGAACGAAGTAATGTCTTCTGTAAGATTACCTGAAAAGGTTTTTTTTGGAATGGAAGTGAATGTTTTCTGTAAGATTACCTGAAAAGGTCTTTTTGGAATGGAAGTGAATGTTTGTCTTAAAGAAGACTATCTGAAATGATTTTTCGACATGGTAGCAATTTGTCTTAGAGAAGACCACCTGTAAAGGCTCTTAGCGTAGATAGAAATTTGTCTTAAAGAAGATCACTTGAAAAAGTTCTTAGCAAGGGATGAAGAATGTCTTTAAAGATGACTACCTGAAAAGGTTGAAAGATGTCTTAAAGAAGACTACCTGAAGAGGTTCTTGGGAGGGATGACGAATTGTTTTTTTTTTGAAAGGGACTACCTGAAAAGGTGCTTAGGACAAGAATGTCTCGAAGAAGGCTACCTAAACAGGTGCTTAGAAGAAAAACGTCTTGAAGAAGACTACCTCAAGAGGTACTTGGAAAAAGAAATGTCTAAAAAAGACTACCTGAAAAGGTGCTTAGCAAAAGAATGTCTTGAAGAAGACTACCTCAAGAGGTACTTAGAAAGGTAATGTCCTGAAGAAGACTGCCTGAAAAGGAACTTAGAACAGAAATGTCTTGAAAAAGACTACCTAAAGAGGTTCTTGGAAATGGTGATAATTTGTCTTGCATGAGACAGCTTGAGGAAACTCCTAGAAAGGATCGTGCGATTTGTCTTAAAGAAGACTACATAAAAAGTTATGGTGTAACGTATCAACCATTGTATGTAATGCATGATTTATATGTATTTGCATGATGCTCCAATGATAGGTTGTTGATAACCAAAGCGTATATAGCTTGCTTGCGTTGTAGGTTTGCTTTGATAAGATGAGGTGTGATGCTAGCGCGATTCCCCGGTACCTGTTTTTGAACTTTGATGATCGTAGTTAGGAGAAATATTTGTTCAAGGTTGTAAAGTGCGAGAACGCCTTTTCCTTTTGTTGTTCGTCCTGCCCCAGTTTGGCTCTTTTGAATTACTCCACGCTTTTTCCTTTTTGAGGTTCTCCACGCCTTTAACCTTTAGAGGTTCTCCACACCTTTAATCTTTGAATTGTTTGCCTTATGAGTTTGATACCCCATGCCCCAGTGTTTAGTGGGAAAAGATGCCCCTGATTGCCATGTCATGAAGGAAGTGCCCCGAGAAATAACCTTGTCGTATGCTTCGACGTTTGGGTTGAAGGGTATGCCCTTGATCTCTGTGATATGGAGGACTATCCATAGTGTTCTATCCTTTTGAATTTGAATTCTTCCCATGTTTGACGTGCCCCTGTTTGTTATTGCTTCGAGATGCGCATTAAGTCGATTGAACCTTAGGAAGAGTGCCCCTAGTTGATAGGATGTTTGATTGTATGCCCCTGTGATCCTTGAAAATGTTTTTTGCCCCTGTTTAGGAGAACCCTCTAGATGTGGTTCCCCCTACTCCAGGGTCTTTATTAGAAATGCTCACCTTTGATTAAACCAATTTCGAGATTTCTTCGATGCTAAGTGTATACTCGCAGATGACGTTGTACCCTTTGAGAAGTAACTCCAATGCAATGTGTATGCAAGTTTTGAAATCGAAGTCCGTTATGAATTAGGACTGGATTGTTTTGAAAAGAATGCTTGAAGAAGCACAGTGGTTAGAGATGGTTTTAACAAACGTAGGAGTCAGTATAACAAATCCTGCTTAATATGCTTTCATAGTTAACCTTGCCTCAATTAGGACTTTTGAATGTTGTAACTTGGCCCGGTTCATGTTTTAAGAAACAATGGATATAAGGCTCAAAATTTATTTAACCCACCCCTTTCTCCTTGATGTTCTCCAGATCCTAAAAATTCGCCTAATCCAATGGATGTGCTTTGTTTGCAAGAGAATCGTTTCAGTTTCGATGTTGAGCAGAAGCCTTAGTAGAGATCCAAACTTTGATGACATATGTTGTAAAGATCCAAGCATTGATGTGAAGCTTTGATGGTTTAGCAGTCACCAGATTATCCATTGTATTTAGCCTTTGTTTTTATCCCTTATTTTTGCATGAACCAATTCTTTTGAATTTGATCCATCGGGATGCCCTAAATTTTGCCTAAGTCGTTTTCTTTTTTTTATTCATGGAATTTTTTACTTAGCGGGCGCTCTTTCTCCTTCTTCTTTTGAATACTCCTTTTGAGATTGATCCTTGGATATTGAATATTGTGACTGCTATGTTGATTTTGATTTGTAAGCTTCGCCTTTGATACTTCCTCTATCTTGAATGAGGTAATGAGGAAGAAGATTGTTGTGAATGTCATCTTCATTACTTCCTCATTCTTGGATGAACACGAGGAAGAAGATGTGCTTGAACCTTTGCTTTGCTCCTTGCTTGAATCCCTGCTTGGATTGACTGATTCTCTTGACAACCAAAATACACCATTGAATTAATTGAAATCTACCCTGCCCCTGGTTAAAATCAAGGTTTATTTGAAAAGTAGAAACAAACTCCAACTCCTGGCTCGAGGGGGTAACAAGGGATTAACATCCTTATATCTCCACTGTTTGGGAATGGAAACAATGCCTGTACATCCTCGGCTCGGTCTTACCCTGAAAGCATATATTTAGCTGGACTTAGTTTTTGTATTCGTCATTCTCCCTCAAGTTTGTTAATAACCCTAAAAATAGAAGTGTGTGACTGGAAAGTCATGGTAGTGAGTGAATGAATTGACTCCAAAACCTGCATGGTTGTCCCATTAGAATTACTAATCCGAAGGTACAACTTTTATCTTGAGTAACACTTAGCGGTCGTAAGGGTTGAGATAGTGAGCATGGTAAACACCTATTGATCATAGGGATAATCTCCTTTGTAGATCCACTGACCTTGTTTCACTCCTTAGATTCTTAAACTTGTAGAAGTGAGGGCAACCTCGAATTTTCTTTGGACATGTCAAACCTGGCGGGAATAAATCGTTAGCGGTGGGTTTTTGTCGTATCGGAACTTCATGAGTTTCCTTTGACTGAACCTATTTTGCTTTTCCTAAGGATAGTATCACCTATGACCCTTTTTTCTTGGTGTGGGGCTGACATATGTCGAATTCCCTCCATCGTAGTTATGCCTCTTTGTTCAGGATATTGCCCCAGTTAGACTAATCCTCGCCCCCAGGTTATCGTAGATCGTCCTCGAAAGTTTGATATGTTCTAAGATGAACCCCTTTATGACTAGATACATCTTGAGTGTATCTATGAGGGAAATCTTTGTTGAACTAATCCTTGCTCGATGACAACCTTTATTGTATTTATAATCATGTTATGACAAGGCATGGACATGCGACTGGCATGGCGAAAGGCATCCTCTTTTTCTTAGTAAGGCTCATCCCTCCTTTCTCCATAGTTTTATGATCCTCTGATTTCTTTTTGAGTTTCGGGAAACCGGCTAGCATGGTAAGTGTGGATGCGGGTGAAGATAGAAATGCAAATGTAAATGTATGAATGCATGAAAATGCAAATGCACGCGTAAGCGAGAGACTCCTTATATTGTAACTCCGTGTATGCAATGCAGACGTGTAACATATGATCCTAGGAATGGCCTTAGAGGCGACATTAGACCCTCTTGGAATCTTTGCAGGATAAATGTTATGACACGCTAAAGGAAATCCCTTGGATTCGAGAGTATGCAGAAGATAGCGGCTAGTGACCGTTCAAGATAGTCACTAAATCTCATGGCCATCGAGAGGCCAATCAACGTGTACCAATGAATTTGTCCCTCGTGGGAAGGTTCTCTATGCGGAACACAACCTATCTAAGGACGATATGGACGAAGAAAAATCCCTACAGGCTAGGGATGTGATGATTAAATGGAGATCCAAACCCTACAAGTTAGAGGGTGCGCGGGAATAAGCATGGAGTGACCGTTCAGGACGGTCACTAGATTTCATAGCCATCGAGAGGCCAATCGAACTCATGCTAGTGAAGTTGTCCTTCGGGGAAGGACGCGTCACTGTGGAAACACGTGGATGTAACAGAAAATCCCTGTATGCTAGGGAGTACGTAGGAGTAAGCACGGGGTGACCGTTCAAGACAGTCACTGAATCGCATGGCCATCGAGAGGCCAATTGACGTGTGTTAATGGAAATGTCCTTCGGGGAAGGACACGCAGTTGTAGATACAAGGATATAAAAGTAAAATCCCTACAGGTTAGGGAGTGCGTAGGTGCGGGCGCGGAGTGACTGTTCATGACAGTCACTTAGTCTCATGGCTATCGAGAAGCCAATCGACGTGCGTAAGCGAAGATGTCCTTCGTGGGAAGGACACGTATTTGCAAGAATACGAGGATATAAAAATAAAATCCCTACAGGCTAAGGGATGCATAGATGGTGATGTCCTTCGTGGGAAAGACATGATCTTTGAAGTTAGAATCCCTACAGGCTAGGGACCACGTAGGGATACCTGCAAAATTGAAACGTATAGACATTCGAAGTATATAAATTGCAAACATATAATGAGCACAAAAGCACAAAAGTCCTAAGTTCATAGGTTCGACGTAGGGGGCTCTAGGGAGCCAACCTTTTTATGGGGGGTTCTAGAAGGTCTCATGGGGTCGTTCGTAGCCTCCGAGACTTTTTGTCTCTTTGGGTTTTAGAACAACTCATTTTATCCATGAGGTTCGAATTTTTGGGGTAGGTTCCCGGAGAGATCAGCCAAGTATCCAGTCCTGCCCTCAACAAAGTCAAACCTCGTTTTGGACATTTCCGAATACTCAACCCACTCCGAGTGGAATTATCAATGAGACTCGTAGGAGATTCATACTCCCCTATTGGTCTCAAAGTTAACTCCCACGCTTAGGGTTTAACACAACATAAAAAAAAAACACCAGCAAATATAATAGGAATAAATATTCACTTAAATAAATATTTAATTAAATTGCAGTAATGAAATTGAAAAGGAAAATAAATAAATAAATAAAATTTAAATATTTAAAACTAACCTTGAACTCCAGCCGCTTGCGATTTAAAAAAATACAATACGCAGCAAATATTTAAATAAACATATACTTTTTTTTTTAAATAAACAGGTATTTAATTTAATTGATGTAAAAGATGAAATTATAAATAAATAAATAAGTAAAAATTTTAAATATTTATAAAAAATAAATAAACCCTAAAATGGCAAATTAGCCAAACCCTAAAAAGTTTGCCACAAACCTAAATGTTTCGCCAAAAACCTAAACTCTGCCAAAACCTATAGGAGCATAATAATTCACCATTAAGTGATGTCCCCAGCAGAGTCGCCAGCTGTAGCAACCTGCCTAAAATTTTAACTTAGAGAGTCGCCACCTATTCTGAAGGGCGAATAGGAAACCCTACGCAGTATAGAGATCAGGCCACCTATTCTGAAGGGCGAATAGGAAACCCTACGCAGTATAGAGATCAGGGTAAGTTACTATATTCAGGTCGAGGGAAGGTGTTAGGAACCCTCAACCCTTTCCTATTGGCTTTGAATCTAAGGCAAAGGTTTGATGGCTAAGAGTATTAAGGTAAGGAAATGAATAAGGTGAAAATTGAGATTTTAGGGTGGGGGACTCGCCTTGTTGCCAAGTGCCTACGTACCTCCTTAGGGAGGATCAGAGTCTACGTAGTTCGGGGAGGGTTGTACGCCCCTTAGAGTTGAATTTGATTAGATGTGTTTTTTAGAGGCTTTTTGGTCAGCCTATCGCAGTTTGGTTTGTTTTGTAAATTGAATGGAGTTTAGAATTATATTAGGGTTTGGGGCGTACAACCCCAATTTGGCACAATTAACCGCAATGATCAATAGGTTCGATCACCATAGTTAAAAGATTAAGGGTTTGCATTGTTACCAATTCAAATCGATCAATTCGATTATCACTAATAATGAATTAACGTATTTTATTTTTTTATGAATTTGTATTTTTATACTGTTACCTCTCATAATCGATTAATACGATTACAAATAATAACAAATTGATAAGGTATGCTAATCATCTTAACCAATAAGATGGTTAAAACCATTTAGCAAAATAATGTGTATTTTAGTTTATAGGATTTGATTAATTAAATTAATCGATTATTAACCATCGCGACCAATAGATTTAGTCGGAACGAATAATAAATTGAATCCTAAAACCTTAGTCAATGGGATGGGGCAAACCCTAGTATTTTAATATACGTATATAGGGTTTTTATGGTTTTTACAATTAAATTAATTAAAACAATTAAATCGAATAAATCGAAATAATAATCGGGACAATATTAACCCTAACCTAATCCTAATTTAAATAAATAAATTAAACTAAATACAATTTACTATCATTTGATTTAAATAACTAAATAATAATAAAATAAAGGCTAAGAGAACCTGGCTCCAATCTGGTGTTGTTGCCTTTGAATGCCCATGGTAAGCCTTGCAATCCTGGTACGTTAGATTGGATTGTAGGAGATCCGATGGTGGGAGGACGAAGGTGCACCGTATGCATGCAGCGCCTGGCTACATGGAATCCACGGACAAGAAAATGCAATAAAATAATTGTGCACTACCAGGGATCGAACCCTGGTTTTCAAGGATGCAAATCTCTTCACTTTACCAAATGGGCTGCATTGGTTAGTTGTCACGTTATTGTTCAGGAAATAATATATATTAAAATTAAGTTGAAAAGATTCATTCAAATGAGATTCCACGCCTGGGCCCCACACGAACGGGCTAATCCAATCGCTGCAAGAGAGAGAGAGAGCTCTAACTTTGACCAGCGAATCGCATCCAGCCAACGCACGGTCAAACTTTCCACGCTCCAGGTCATCATCTTCATCCTATAGCCCTGCGGAAATACCTGCGGATTTCCCTATGCATTTTCCTGCGAATTAACCTTCGATTTTCCTGCAACATCAAACTCAAACATTGCACGTTAACCATGCGAGGATAATGCCCAGACTACCTGAAACGGCCCTCCTGAGCTCAATGGTGGTGTTAGTTTTGCGTAAAGACCCTCGTAATGGCGAACCCGACCAAGAAACTCAACATGCCCTAACAATGGTGGCATTCGCTTCTTGAGTCAATCCCTCAAACCAACGGCTCCGACCTCCACTGATACCTTCCAGAAACTTAAGCATACGATTAAATCAGATTAAAACATCATATAACATGCAATATTAAAGTTTGAAACCTGTGTGGGAATAATGAATGCATGCAATTCGTTCATGGCGTCATGGCTCTTGGACCTCGATTCTATATTGCTCTCCAACACCTCAGGGACGACTTGGAATGATTAAAATGAATCGAAACTCCTTCAGATGGATCTACGACCATGCCCTAGCTTTCTTGAATTCTTTAAGCTTGTAAACCCTATTCTTTTAGCCCTCCTTTCGTCCTCCCTCTTCTTGCACATGTTATGAAGCATATATATGATATAATTAGGGTTTTCTTTTGGGCTCTTGGACCTTTGAGTTGTGACTTGGAATTTTAATTGAAAAAAAAATCTATATTCTTTTCTTCTAAACTTACAAGTATTCTTCATAGGCCGTGCACATGAACTTTTACTATCTTATGAAATTATATGGGCCTTTGAATGATAATAGATGGAAACCCCATGATTTACTTCACATGTCTTGTATTTTATTTAATTTATTTTGCATTTATATGAATAAAATTCAAATTAAATATAAATAAAATATCAAGAAAGGATGAGAAAGGTTTTATAGGCCCTCATATATGTTATGGATGTGCTTGAAATATAAGTTCTATGCCCATTAGTTAAAAAATCAGGTTTTGGGCAATTAGGGTTTCATGCATATCTTGGAAACCGCCTATCTTCAACTATGCGCATCTCTCTCAATTTTAATCATGTGAATGTGTTCTTTATTATTTTAGAAAGCCCAGAGTGTCCTCTAAGTGACCCTTTTTGTTTCATCTCGATTGAAGCTTCCATGCTCAAGTTATGAGCTTTGACTCAAAAGGTGTCCTTTTTGACTTTTAAGAGGGACCTGTAATGTTTTCATCCATATCTCCCAAATGGTGTATTTCTTGATTCCGGGTCCAACATCAAAGTTGTAGAGGATGAAATTTCCTTGAGAATAGGCTTTGGTTGGGGAATTTTTGATACTCCATGTGGAAGTTATGGCCAGTCAAAGTTGCGTTGACTTTCTCCTAAAGAAACCCTAATTTGAACCTTTGCATTTGTTCATTTCTGAGTTTCTCTTGATGGATCGTGATCAACCTTTGTTCAAATGATGGATACAACCTCACATACTTATTGTTGACCAAAAAACCTTGAGATTTGATTGTATTTTGACTATGGTTGACTTTTAGGTCAACATAGTCGATTATTGATCGTCTGAACCTTTGACTGTGTAATCCTTGGAATAGAAGCTTGATAATTGATATAGAGATGCTTTGATACATATGAGACTCATTGAGATCTATTTGAGGCCTTGAATGTTCACAATCTTTTGATAAACTACAAACCCTAGTTTTGAGAGGCCTTCGATTAGGAGCATGTTGCTTGAGTGAACCATGGGACCTTGAGCCATTGAAGACAAGCAGAGGAGGGCAAATTTTGGGGTATGACACTAGGTTTACCGCACACGTAACATCCATTTTTTTAACCTTTAGGACATCCAGAATTCTTGAACTTGTTATGTTCCTTTTTGGTCCAAGTTGACTCTTCATTTCTTCATGTTTCTTCTTTCCTTTGGTGGTCACATCATTTTCTTTGGAAAGACCCGCAGATTCTGATTTCTCCCTTTCCCTCGATTCCTCCTCGATTCGAAGATGTTTATGGATTTTCTCCAAAGAAAAGTCCTCAGAACTGTGTAACAATTTCTTTCTGTAGCCTTTCCAAGAAGGTGGTAATTTTGCAATGATTGCACCAACTTGAAAGGTCTCAGGGATGTCTATTTTTACTGCTTTTACTTTATTCACAAGGACTTGCAATTCATGCACTTGGGGAAGAATGGGCTTACAGTCTATGAATTTAAAATCAAAATATTTAGAAATTAAAAACTTCTTCGTACCTTCCTCTTCAGTCTTGAATTTGAATTCGAGTGCTTTCCAGATTTCTGTTGTCGACAATTATCCGTATAGAGATCATAGAGACGATCAGATAGCGAGTTTAAAATATGTCCACGACATAGCAGTTCGTCCTCCTTACGTTTCATGCGCTCCTTATTGACTTCTTCAGAATCATTTTCGATTGGTTCAAGAATTGGTGTTAAGTCGGGATCCAAGACATAATGAACCTTCAAGGTAGTCAGTAGGAATGTCATCTTGTCTTGCCATCTGGTGTAGTTAGTTCCATCAAAACGATCCAATTTGACAAGATCCTGGTTCATAACTTTGATGCTTGAAACTGTAGCGTCGAAAGCCATTGAAGAATAAATACTTTTAAGATTGTTATAAATATCAGAAAGATCAAAAGGATCCAGACTAAAACGTGAATGGAGTCACTTTCCTTAAAAGTATTTCTAGCACTCTCTTAATTGTCTTAGAGTTTGGAAAGTAAGAATACCCAGGATAATGTCACCCTTACTCGAGTCTGCACAAGACCGGTGAAGAACTCGAATGCAAGGAAAAATGTCTGGAATAATGAAGAGGATTTATAATTTGAGTTGATGATTTTCAAATTCAGAATCATGTGATTATAGGCTATGCATGTGTTGTTTCATAAGTTTGCAACTCTTGATAAAACAACACATTTTCAACATATGTTGCAATGGTTCACCTATAACAATACAAGACACCACTTCATGAAGTGTTATGTATTTTAAATTTTGAAATTCAAACTTTCAGTAACTTGACACAAATTTAACTGCACTTCCATGGATCAATGTTAGTACAAAAACTGACCACAATTTTTAAAGGCAAGTTTCACTCGTGAATGTATAGTGAAAAAACTGACCAAAATTCTTTCAAACAGATTTGAAGTCAATTTTCACTTTTGTCTATAGTTACTTTTATCCTCTTTAACTTTGTCATAATTGAACAACACTCATGACAATTATTGTTCATAATTTCCAACACTAAATATTGTAGGTTGGAATGTCTTTTTACAGATATACTTTGTTTATATTTTGTTTTCATAACTGCATAGAAAATATAGGGAGTAATATGGATTATTAAATGTCATTATTGTGAATGTCGCGGAAATTTTGTATTAAATAACATTTACATAAACAAATCAAAATAAAATAATC
Source organism: Vicia villosa (assembly GCF_029867415.1). Taxonomy (NCBI): domain Eukaryota; kingdom Viridiplantae; phylum Streptophyta; class Magnoliopsida; order Fabales; family Fabaceae; genus Vicia; species Vicia villosa. Next base: position 318,785 of record NW_026705567.1, read on the forward strand.
TACTTAATATAAATGTAAAGAAGTCAGGATGGCAACACTAGCCACATGTCATCTTGGTAACAATCCTCGCCACACGTCATTTGGTAATAATTCTAAAATACAAACCCTAATTATACAAACTCTATATTAAAATAAATAAATATATGATAATAATAATAATATAAACTATAAATTACTTAGTTTTTTATATAATAAATAAAAATCATAAATATGAAAATTATTTTAATTTAACGAATACAAAAATTGTAATTAATATACTATATTGATGATAATATATAAACATTAAAAAAATAAAATAAATGTGTTTAAAATTTTTACTCGACAAAAAAAAGATATGCTATTTTAAATACGTTTTTAGAAAATTACGTGTTTTCTAAATGAGTACACAATTTTTTTTATAATAAAATTTTAATGAATTTTTCTACAATATTTGAATATGAAAATTATCAAGTACAATATTTATTTAGTATTATTGTACTAAAAGTTTTTAATAAATCATTATGACAATCAAAAGAAAATAAAAATAAAATTCTATAAATCATTATTTTTCCCATATTTAATTATAAACACTTCAGATATTTTTTTGAATTTATTTAAATATAAATATTTTATGTTACTACTTAATATAAATGTAAAGAAGTCATGATGACAACCCTAGCCACATGTTATCTTGGTAACAATTCTCGCCAAATGTCATCTTGGTAACAATTCTCGCCAAATGTCATCTTGGTAACAATTCTCGCCAAATGTCATCTTGGTAACAATCCTCACGAATTACTGCCCAGCCAATGAAAGTGAATGTTAGCCAAAAATCATGGAAATTCCTATTCTTAATTTTATGGTTGAAACAATCATTTATTTTAATATGGCATGATAATTGATTCTGGTTCAATTTAATTATAATCAAGTGAGAGGAATAGTAAAATCTAATGAATAGTATACTGCCACTTCATTCGCGTGATTTTAACGAACTGTGTCTTCGTGCTATACATCATTATCCTAATTCTAAATAGAAACCCTAATTATATAAATTCTATATTAAAATAAATAAATATATAATAATAATAATAATATAAACTATAAATTACTTAGTTTTTCTAAATAATAAATAAAAATCCCAAATATGAAAATTATTTTAATTTTAATGAATACAAAAATTGTAATTAATATACTATATTGATGATATTATACAAACAATAAAAAATAAAATAAATGTGTTTAAAATTTCTACTCGAAAAAAATAAAAAATAAAAAAAGATATGCTATTTTAAATATGTTTTAGAAAATTACGTGTTTTCTAAATGAGTACACAAATTTTTTTATAATAAAATTTTAATGAATTTTTTTACAATATTTGAATATGAAAATTATTAAGTACAATATTTATTTAGTATTATTGTACTAAAATATTTTAATAAATCATTATGACAATCAAAAGAAAATAAAAATAAAATTCTATAAATCATTATTTTTCCCATATTTAATTATAAACACTTTAGATATTTTTTGAATTTATTTAAATATAAATATTTTACGTTATTTTTCAATTTAACTTTGACCATTATTTTTCTTTAAAAAAACCTATAATCAATAATTCATTAATTGTATTAATAAAAACATTTAAATATTAAAAATACCAGTTACAACATTTATTAAGTGTTATTCTACTAAAAATATTAATAAATTATTATATTAACTAAAATAAATTAAAAATAAAAATCCTATAAGTCATTATTTTTCCTTTACTTCATAGTATTAATTTTCATACGGGACTGAAATATATTCTATAAATATTCACAATTTGGATCACACAAAAATTATTATTATTAAGATTTTTTTAAATATAATCATTTAATACAAATATTAATTTTATATGAATAATAATTTTTATTCTTTGTTGCACCAACTTTTAAATATTTTGTTCATATCCCATAACTACTCCATCACTCAATTACAATAATAATAATAATTAATGATAAATTATAATTAGTTGAATTATGAGTTACAATTTTTTATCTCATTTAAAATAATATTAATTAATAACAAGTTTTAATTAGAAAAATAGTGAAGACCCATTTTGGTCCCTCACAAATATTACACGAGTCAAATTAGTCCTTCACAATAAAATAGACCCAATTTAATCCCTTATAAAATTTAACCGAATCATATAAGTCCTTCTGTTAATATTTTTTCAAACCGGTTTTTTCCTAGTTTTAAACTGTGACTAGATTGCCACGTTGGATTTTATTTTATTTTCATTTTTTAAATTTTAATTTTTAAACAATTATAAATTAATAATATAAAAAAGCCAAAGTTATTTCTTATAAGGAGTTGAACTCAGGTCCATGTGGTTAATCTTAAACAATTCTAAATTTAAAATAAAAAATACAAAATTTGTATCAATATGGTCTCGAACCTAAGTCTCTTCAGATTAAATGACAGTCAATTTAATAAAATAGAAATTGATTTGTCTATTTGTAAATGATAGTCACTTTACTAACAATAGAAATTGATTTGTCTAGTTGTTATTGATAGTCACTTTACTAATCGTAAAAATTGATTTGTCTAGTTGTAAATGATAATCACTTTATTAACAATAGAAATTGATTTATCTAGTTGTAAATGATGGTCACTTTACTAACAATAGAAATTAATTTGTCTGGTTGTAAATAATAGTCACTTTACTAACAATAAAAATTGATTTTTCTAGTTGTAAATGATAGTCACTTTGTTAACGATAGAAATTGATTTGTCTAGTTGTAAATATTACTTATTTAAAAATTACTTTATAAGAAATAATTTTGGCTTTTTTGATATTATTCATTGATAATTATTTAAAAATGAAATTAAATAAAAAATTAATTTAGTATTTAAAAAATAAAAAAATCCAACGTGTCAGTCCAGTCACGGTTTAAAAGTATGAAAAGAATCGGTTTAGAAGTAGGAAAAAACCGATTTGAAAAAAAATTAGCAGAAGGACTAATATGATCCGGTTAAATTTTGTAAGGGATTAAGTTGGGTCAATTTTTTTGTGAGGGACTAATTTGACTCGTGTAATATTTGTGAGGGACCAAAATGGGTCTTCACTCTTAGAAAAATTAAGAGTTATAGTTTTTAATAAGAGTTATTTTGTTTTTAATAATCATTATTGTATATATAAATACTTATTTGGTGAAGAAATTTTACATATTTATACTATATATTTTGGCTAAGTCTTCATCATTCTCTTCATACAATTGATACTTTCGACTATGATTTATTTTATATTGCAAATGGTTCAACTTATTTTATCATAACAATTATCTATATTTTAACTATAATTTTTTTTCTATTTGTTTTCTATTTTAGATTGTAGATCCTCATCCTTCTATTCTAACCATGTTCATAAGGTACCAACTTTTTTTATTGTGTGTCAAACTTACGATTAAACTTTACTCTATTATATAAGTTATGTCAATAATTTAGTTGTATTATTTTGTAATAGTTTTTTTGAGAATAAATATAATATTATGTTATCTACTTCCACATTGTTCTCTTTTTTTCAAACTTAATTTGAATGTAACAATTTTTAGGTGAATGAAAAAAAAAGAAAATTTATATTGTTGATACTTCTGTACTTTTACTATTTGAAAATTATGTGAAAAATGGAAACTCATGTAAGTATGTGGTCTTTAACAAAAATATTTTAGAGATATACATGTTTAATTTAATTAATTTACTTAATTATTGAAGATCTCCAAAGGACTTCAAAAAGAATTTATGCATACAAAAAATATTTCTCATTTGTAGAATATTTTATTGTGTAAAAATGAGAATGATAATAATGACATATTTTGATATAGTCATGATATATATTATTTTAATTGTATTATAGAAAAATATTAATGTAATTTTAGTGATTGTCATAATAGATTATTTAATAGGTATGTATTTTTTTCTTATTCGTAATTGTTAGTTTAATATGAATATATAATATTTAATTTAAATAAGATTGATATGAAATATATTATTTTATTTTAAAAATATATTTTGTAATTTATTTTTATTTTTATTTTTTGTTATAATTTAATAATGATAATTGAAGCTATAAAAAACTAACAATTATGTAAGAAACAAAAAGATAAATGATAAGATAAATGATGATAATGATAATACTAATTAAATTTATAAAACATATTATGCTATAATGCTTTATAAATTTAATTAGTATTATCATTTGTTAGAACAAGATTTGTTCTAATCAATATTCTTAGTTTTGATGATAACAATGTATATGAATTTTGTATGAGATAATGTGGTACTCTAATTCTATACAATTTCCATTTCATAAATTATATAAAGAGTATGCACAAAATCAGCGCAAGAAGCACTGACTCAGAAGGTTCAGCATGCAACATCAGAACATGGTCTGGCAAGACATCAGAAGATGGTCAAGCAGAATCAGAACATGGTCTATGGAAGCATCAGAAGGACTTGAGATCAGAAGCAGAAGCACTGAAGTTCTCATGGTATCACGCTAAGAAGCACTTCAAGGTCAGAAGACAAGAAGATGCTCTGCACCAAGCTGTTTGACTCTGATGATATTCAAACATTGTTTACACAAACATCAGATCAGAAGCAAGTACAAGATGGCAGGCTACGCTGACTGACAAAAGGAACGTTAGTAGCTATTAATGGCAACGTCAGTAGACACAGCGAAAGCAAGGCTCGAGGTAGTTGACAAAAGAGTGAAACATTAAATGCAATGCTGTACGGATCATGCAAAGCATTAAATGCTCCCAACGGTCATCTTCTCAAACGCCTATAAATAGAAGTTCTGATGAGAAGCTGAACACAACACTTGCGCAAATATACAGAAACGCTGTCAAATTCAAAAAGCTCTCAAACTTCATCTTCAACCTCACTACATTGCTGTTGTAATACATTAGTGAGATTAAGCTTAAACTTAAGAGAAAATCACAGTTGTGATAATAGCTTTCTAAGAAGCATTGTAACTCTTAAACGAAATTGTTTACATTTATTTGTAAGAACTAGAGTGATCAGGTTGTTGATCAGAATACTCTAGAAAGTCTTAGAGGGTATCTAAGCAGTTTGTTCCTAGAGTGGTCAGGTTGTGATCAGTATACTCTAGAAGACTTAGAAGTTGTCTAAGTGGAAAACCATTGTAATCTTGTGTGATTAGTGGATTAAATCCTCAGGTGAGGTAAATCACTCCAAGGGGGTGGACTGGAGTAGTTTAGTTAACAACGAACCAGGATAAAAATCATTGTGCAAATTGTTTTTATCTTACAAGTTTTAAAAGCTACACTTATTCAAACCCCCCCTTTCTAAGTGTTTTTCTATCCTTCAATTGGCATCAGAGCGCCGGTTCTAAGGTGCAAGCACTTAACCATGTTTAGAAAAGATTCAAGAAGAGAAAAACGCTTAAGTCAAGATGGCTGGTAAAGATCCAACAAATACATCTACATCTGGCTCTGCTGAGCAATACAATGGAAATGGTAACAATGGTTACACTAGACCACCAGTATTTGATGGTGAAAACTTTGAATACTGGAAAGATAAACTTGAAAGTTACTTCCTTGGTCTAGATGGTGACTTATGGGATCTGCTGATGGATGGTTACAAACATCCAGTGAAAGCTACTGGTGTAAAGCTTACAAGACAAGAAATGAATGATGATCAAAAGAAGCAATTCAAAAATCATCATAAATGTAGGACTGTTTTGCTGAATGCTATATCTCATGCTGAATATGAGAAGATATCTAACAGGGAAACTGCCTATGATATATATGAGTCATTGAAAATGACCCATGAAGGAAATGCCCAAGTCAAGGAGACTAAAGCTCTTGCCTTGATCCAGAAATATGAAGCCTTCAAGATGGAGGATGATGAGAATATTGAGAAGATGTTCTCAAGATTTCAAACGCTAACTGCTGGATTGAGAGTTCTTGACAAGGGATACACAAGGGCTGATCATGTCAAGAAGATCATTAGAAGCTTGCCAAGAAGATGGGGTCCTATGGTGACTGCTTTCAAAATTGCCAAGAATCTGAATGAAGTCTCTCTTGAAGAATTGATCAGTGCTCAGAGGAGTCATGAAATTGAGCTGGATGCTAATGAACCTCAGAAGAAAGGTAAGTCTATTGCGTTGAAATCTAATTATAAAAAATGCACTAACGCTTTTCATGCTGAAGAAGTAGATTCTGAAGAATCAGAATCAGAAGAAGAAGATGAATTGTCCATGATCGCCAGAAGAGTAAACCATCTCTGGAAGAGCAAGCAAAGGAAGTTCAAGAGCTTCAGAAGTTCAAAGAAGCCTGAAAGAGGAGAATCGTCTGGAGGCAGAAGATCTGACAAGAAGAAGGTCATCTGCTATGAATGCAATGAGCCTGGACACTTCAAGAATGAATGTCCAAAACTTCAGAAGGAGAATCCCAAGAAGAAGTTTCATAAGAAGAAAGGTCTTATGGCAACATGGGATGATTCAGAATCAGAATCAGAATCAGACTCTGAAGGCGAGCAGGCAAACCTTGCACTGATGGCCACAGTGGATGACGGATCAGAATCTACATCAGAATCAGATTCTGAAGAGGTATTTTCTGAACTATCTAGAGAAGAGTTAGTTTCCAGTTTAACTGAACTTTTGGAACTCAAGGCTCATCTTAGTGTCAAATACAAAAAGCTGAAAAAGCTATTTGAATTTGAAACCAAGAAGCTGGAAGTGGAAAATTCTGAACTGAAGGAAAAAGTTTTAAAATTATCCAAAGATATTGGATCTCCTTCTGAATCAGAAAAATCCATTCCTAGTCTCAATCATATTCTGAAAGAATATGACTCGAGCTTCAGAAAGTTTCTATCTAGAAGTATTGGCAGAAGTCATCTTGCTTCTATGATATATGGTGTTTCTGGAAACAAAAGGATTGGCGTTGGCTATGAGGGTGATATCCCACGTAAATTTGAACCTGTAGATGATTTGAAAATCACATACAAGCCATTGTATGATCAGTTCAAATATGGCCACTCACATGATATTAGGCTCACTTCACATGCTAAAAGCTTAAACACTACACACACCAAGAAGCATGTGACACAACCTAAAAAATATCAGGCTGCCAAACCTAAAGAATATCATGTTGTTCCTCCTGTTACTTATCATGCTAAACCCAAGTTCAATCAGAACTTGAGGAAAACTAACAAGAAAGGACCCAAGAAACTGTGGGTACCTAAGGAGAAGATAATTTCTGTTGCAGATATCCTTAGCAGCAAAGAAGACAAAGCACAAAATGTCATTGTACCTGGACTCTGGGTGCTTGCGACACATGACGGGAAGAAGGTCGATGTTCCAAGACCTGGTGCTTAAATCTGGTGGAGAAGTCAAGTTTGGAGGAGATCAGAAGGGCAAGATTATTGGCTCTGGAACCATAAGTATTGGTAACTCTCCTTCCATAACTAATGTACTTCTTGTAGAAGGATTAGCGCATAACTTATTGTCCATAAGTCAATTAAGTGACAATGGTTATGACATAATCTTCAATCAAAAGTCTTGCAAGGCTGTAAGTCAGAAGGATGACTCAATCCTATTTACAGGCAAGAGAAAGAACAACATTTATAAGATTGATCTTTCAGATCTTGAGAAGCAGAAGGTGACTTGCCTTATGTCTGTTTCTGAAGAGCAATGGGTCTGGCACAGAAGATTAGGACATGCTAGTTTGAGAAAGATTTCTCAGATTAACAAACTAAATTTGGTCAGAGGACTCCCAAATCTGAAATACAAATCAGATGCTCTTTGTGAAGCATGTCAGAAGGGCAAGTTCTCCAAACCTGCATTCAAATCTAAGAATGTTGTCTCTTCCTCAAGGCCCTTAGAACTTCTGCACATTGATCTGTTTGGACCAGTCAAAACAACATCTGTCAGGGGGAAGAAATATGGATTAGTCATCGTAGATGATTATAGCCGCTGGACATGGATAAAATTCTTAAAACACAAGGATGAGTCTCATTCAGTGTTCTTTGAATTCTGCACTCAGATTCAATCTGAGAAGGAGTGCAAAATCATAAAGGTCAGAAGTGATCATGGTGGTGAATTTGAGAACAGATTCTTTGAGGAGTTCTTCAAAGAAAATGGTATTGCCCATGATTTCTCTTGCCCTAGAACTCCACAGCAAAATGGAGTTGTAGAGCGAAAGAATAGGACTCTACAAGAAATGGCCAGAACCATGATCAATGAAACCAATATGGCTAAGCACTTCTGGGCAGAAGAAATAAACACTGCATGTTATATTCAGAATAGAATCTCTATAAGACCTATTCTAAATAAGACTCCTTATGAGTTGTGGAAGAACAGAAAGCCCAACATTTCATATTTTCATCCTTTTGGATGTGTTTGTTTCATTCTGAATACTAAAGATCATCTTGGTAAGTTTGATTCTAAGGCACAAAAATGTTTCCTTCTTGGATATTCTGAACGCTCTAAAGGCTACAGAGTATACAATACTGAAACATTGGTTGTAGAAGAATCAATCAATATCAGATTTGATAATAAGCTTGGTCTTGAAAAGCCAAAGCAGTTTGAGAATTTTGCAGATATAGATATTGATATATCAGAAGCTGTAGAACCAAGAAGAAAAGTTTCAGAAGCTGAAAATCTCAGAAGCAAAGAATCAGAAGATCAAGTTGCTGCATCTTTAGAGAATCTCAGAATTTCTGAAGAACCAACAGTCAGAAGATCTTCTAGACTCACCTCAGCTCACTCAGAAGATGTGATTCTTGGAAAGAAAGATGACCCTATCAGAACAAGAGCATTCCTTAAGAACAATGCAGAATGTCAATTAGGTCTTGTTTCTTTGATCGAGCCAACTTCTGTTGATCAAGCTCTAGAAGATCCAGACTGAATAATTGCCATGCAAGAAGAACTAAATCAGTTTATAAGGAATGATGTATGGGATTTGGTTCCTAGACCAAAAGGATTCAACATCATTGGTACAAAGTGGGTTTTCAGAAACAAGCTTAGTGAGAAGGGAGAAGTGGTAAGAAACAAAGCCAGACTGGTGGCTCAGGGATATAGTCAACAAGAAGGAATTGACTATACATAAACCTTTGCACCACTGGCCAGGTTAGAATTTATTCGCTTATTAATTTCTTTTGCCACTCAACATAACATCACTCTATATCAGATGGATGTTAAGAGTGCCTTCTTAAATGTCTATATAGATGAGGAAGTCTATGTCCACCAACCTCCTGGTTTTGAAGACTCTAAGTCTCTAGAACATGTTTTCAAACTTAAGAAGTCATTGTATGGATTGAAGCAAGCTCCTAGAGCTTGGTATAAGAGATTAAGTTCTTTCCTTCTGGACAATGGTTTCACTAGAGGACAAGTGGATACGACTCTCTTCTGTAAAACATCTAAGAAGGACATTTTAATTTGTCAGATTTATGTTGATGATATTATTTTTGGAGCATCTAATGCTTCACTTGGAAATGAGTTTGCTAAGTCTATGCAGGCTGAATTTGAAATGAGTATGATGGGGGAACTCAAGTATTTTCTTGGGATTCAAATCAATCAAACTTCTGATGGAACTTATGTTCATCAAACGAAGTATGTGAAAGAACTTCTGAAGAAGTTTAATCTTTCTGAAAGCAAAGAAGCCAAAACTCCCATGCATCCAACGTGTGTTCTAGGTAAGGATGAGGTAAGTAAGAAGGTAGATCAGAAGTTGTACAGAGGTATGATTGGATCTCTTCTATATTTAACTGCTTCTAGACCTGACATTCTATTCAGTGTTTGTTTGTGCGCTAGATTCCAATCAGATCCTAGAGAATCTCACTTAACTGCTGTTAAGAGAATTCTGAGGTATCTGAAAGGTACTACTAATGTTGGTTTAGTCTACAGAAGATCTAAAGAATACAACTTAGTAGGATTTTGTGATGCTGACTATGCTGGAGATAGAATTGAAAGGAAGAGTACTTCTGGAAGTTGTCAATTTCTAGGAAGTCATCTGATCTCCTGGTACAGCAAGAAGCAAGCTACCATTGCCCTCTCAACAACAAAAGCAGAATATGTTGTTGCTGCTGGTTGTAGCACACAAATGCTCTGGATGAAGAGTCAGCTAGAAGATTATCAAATATATGAGAGTAACATTCCTATCTTCTGTGATAATACTTCTGCCATATGTTTATCTAAGAATCCTATCTTACATTCCAAAGCTAAACATATTGAGATTAAACATCATTTCATTAGGGACTATGTTCAGAAGGGTGTTCTCTCTTTAATCTTTGTGGATACAGACCATCAATGGGCTGATATCTTTACAAAACCCCTTGCTGAAGATAGGTTTAAGTTCATTCTGAAGAATATCAGTATGGATTTATGCCTAGAATGAGAAGATGAGAAGATCTTATGTATGGTTATACTCTGAAATGTGTTGGGACTATGTGTTTATAAGAAGTTCTGATAATGATCAATTAGAAGTTCTGATTCTGTTATTTCTAACGTTTCATTATCTAAGTTGATTCAGAATCTCTTTTAAAGCAAAACAGCTGTCACCAGTTTTCCAGAAAATGAACATGTGTTCACTATTTTTGGACAAGCATGCGTGCAGTTGAGGAGACGTCGCCCTAGGTAACTGTGAAAATCATTTCAGTTTGTCACTTTATCTCTCCTAACGTCATTTCTCATTAAATGCATATTGATGTCATGTTTTTCTGTAATCATTTCATTTAAACCATATTGCATTTATTATTTTCTTTTATTCAATCTTTTAAATACCTCTCTTCATCTTCATTTCATCTTTTTCACCCTCTCTCTTCATTTGTCCCTCACTTTTTGCATTCATCACATAAACCCTAGTCTGTGTCTGCAACTTAACATCTCATCATGAATCCTTCATTAAACTCTTCAAACCAAGCAGAAATGTCTTCCACTCAACTGGCTTTTAGCAAGCGCGGTTTTGCTCCATTGAAGACCTGTTCCATTCCTACATTAGAAATGGAAGTTCTTTGTGAGTCTTCGGTGGATTTTGAGAATCTGAAAGCACATGGTTTCAAACCTGATGCAAAGATATTGGCACAAGGGTGGTCAAACTATCTTGATAGATTGGTTGGACCAATTTATCTGGCTCTTGTGAAAGATTTCTGGGCTCATGCAACGGTTACTCCAACTGCAATCATCTCCTTCGTGTTAGGGCATGAAGTTGTGATAATTGAGAAGTTGATCAGGAAGTTGTACAACTTGGATGATGAAGAAGGATGCACTGGTCCTCTTCATGCCAGAGTTAGTTGGCTACAGGTTGAAAGACAAATATCGTATGCTACTGGTATTGAATCTCATAAAACTGGCACATTGAGGGCGTTCTATCAAGTTTGGGCTGAGATTATTCTGGGTTCTCTCCATCACAGAAGAAGATCGTTCTCCTCCTCTTACATTAGTCTTGATCACAAATATACTCTTTTCTGCATTGGAAGAAGAATTGAACTCAACATCTCCAACATTCTTTTTCAGAATCTGAAGATGGCTATTGAAGAGTCAAGAGATGAAGAACGTGAGAAGTATCCTCATCTTCCAAGAAATGCTATTCCTTACGCCAGAATGATTTCAGACATTCTGATAGAAAGTGATTTGATGGACTCTCTAAGGACTATTGGAACGTCCAAATTCTTTGGAGTCATTCAAGGTCATGTCTTCAATGGTCTTGATCTGCTAAGATTGGAACTTATCAGGGAGCTAACTTCTGTTCCTGTAATCTTCCCAGATATTCTGATCAGAAGAATTCCGGTTGAAGGCTTTGCTACCTTGTTCCAAGCAGAACTTCACAAGGCTGTTAAGCATTATTTGGAAGCTTCTGTAAGAAATCAATCTTCTGTTGATCCTGCGTGGATTCGTGGAAGAGTGCTTCCTTCTTTGGCTGACCTTCAGAAGAAGGATCAGAAGAAGCAAGAAGCAAGGCTAAAAAGAAAAGCTCAAGAAGAAGAAGCCAAGAAAGCCAAGAAGCAAAGAGTTACCTTTGATCCTGTCAAAGTAAACTCCAAAGAATATCAAGATCAGCGCATCAGGGAATCTTTCCGTACTAAAAGTACTACAAATTTTCGCAGGCAAGTATACCAACCACCTCCTTCTGAACCTCACAACACCTTCACCATTCCAAATCCTCCTCAACCATCTCTTTCTACACCTGTTTTGAACCCCACTCCACTAAATGTCTATCCTCCCACACCCACTGATATACCATCCTCATCAACCATCTCCACAGATATTCCATCTTCTTCAACCACAGCAGTTCCACCTTCTCTATCCCATCCCTTTCCTTCAGAAAATCCAACCCATACTGCCTTCTCTACCCTGACTACAATTTCACCTTCAATCCTCCTGAACCTGAACCTCATATCTACCTGGAGTTGTTCAGACATGAAGTTATCAGTAGGCTGGATCTCTTGAAAGATGCCTTCTTCAATGATCTTGATGATGTTTCTACTAGAAATCTTTGGAGAAGTTTTCGCTAAGATTTTCAGGTTAGAGCCATGGCTGTTCAGAAGAGACTAGTGGCTGCTGCACCTGGTTATGCTGGATGTCTTCTTGAAGTTGATGATGGAAAATATTTTCATCCTATCAGAAACAGGAGAGTTCTTGAGGAGAAGATGTTTGTTGATGAATTGCTGGACAATCCTTGTAGGGAAATTGTGGTCTGGAGACCTAAGTATCCAGTTCTGACTGGAGACTTCAAATCATTGTTTGACTTTCTGAGGGAAAATCCTTTTGAGGAGGACCCCAATTTGGTCATTCCAGAAGTTGTTGATCCTCCAGAAGTTTAAGGTCCTTCTGCTCCAAGGAATCTTGCTGCCATTCTTCAAGCTCTTGAGAATGGAGATTCTGATCTTCCTGCTCCTGAGTATGAAGAAGATGCTGATATGGGAGAAGCTGATGCTGAAGATCATCCTGCTGAGACTATTCCTGTTGAGGAAAATCATGATGATGATCTGACAATAGAAGCTGCTGCTGAGATTGCTGTTCCTCTGAACAGAAGTTGTGAAGCTTCTTCTGGTGAACCCTCTCTTCTGGTGAAGACTCTAGAGGTTATTCAGAAGAACCAAGCTGAGCTAGCTTCTCGTATGGACAAGCAAGAAGACACCAATGCTGAGTTCCGCTCTTTCATGGAGAGGCAGACTGAGAGCAATGCTGGGATTCATGACATGCTGGCCAAGATTATGTCTAAGCTAGGGTCGTCTTAGTCTTTGTGTCTTAGTTGTTTCTTTGTTTCTTGCATCTGTCTTCTATGCATCTTCCTTGTACCTTCTGATAATTCTCTTTTGCTATCAATGAAAACTATCTTCTTTTCTCTCATATTGTTTTGTTTTTCATCTGAATCTTTTGTGTTTTTGATGTTATGACAAAAAGGGGGAGAAAATGTGATAAATGATCTGACTTATATTATCAGTTACTGGGAGAAAGTCTCCACATTTCTAATAAGAATTTGCAAGTTCTGTGTCTTTGAGTGTTTTGCAGGAAGTGAAGATATTCTTAAAAGCTCAACATGAGAAGCAAAGACATAAGGAAAAGCAATTCTGTATGGAAACAAGCTCATGGAAATTGAAGCAAGCTGATTGTTGTGAAGCTTCAAGATCAGAAGCAAGAAGAAAGAATGTTATGATATTCTGATGATAGAATATGCTCTAACTCATTCTTATCCCTTAAATGTTCTGATGCATGTTTTTGTTCTAAATATGCTCTGAAACATTATTGTTTATGCTCTAATACATATTATATGTTCTGATACATATTTTATGTTCTGATTCATTCATGCTCTGACTTTTGTCGTGTAGTTTATTTTGTAACATTTCAGGATGTAGAGATGCTATGATGATGCTCTGGTACATTCAACAATGTTCTGATACAATCTAGCATGCAATGATTCAAGAAGAAATTCAAGCTCTGAAGCTGTCCTATGGAAGCAAGAAGCAGAAGCTATGAATGTTCTGAAGATCTAAGCATATGTGATCGTCTCAACTGAAATGGAAAATACTCAGGGAAGTCCTTTATTTATAAATTTCTTCCAGTATTTATTTCAGGGGGAAATTATTTATCTCAGGGGGAGACATATTCACACACTATGTTTATATGCTTATGCTATAACTGTGTAATTGTCTTTAGCCGTCTGATATTCTGATTGCAAATTCATATCATTTATATATGTTTTTGTCATCATCAAAAAGGGGGAGATTGTTAGAACAAGATTTGTTCTGATCAATATTCTTAGTTTTGATGATAACAATGTATATGAATTTTGTATGAGATAATGTGGTACTCTAATACTATACAATTTCCATTTCAGGAATTATATAAAGAGTATGCACAAAATCAGCGCAAGAAGCACTGACTCAGAAGGTTCAGCATGCAACATCAAAACATGGTTTGGCAAGACATCAGAAGATGGTCAAGCAGAATCAGAACATGGTCTATGGAAGCATCAGAAGGACTTGCGATCAGAAGCAGAAGCACTGAAGTTCTCATGGTATCACGCTAAGAAGCACTCCAAGGTCAGAAGACAGGAAGATGCTCTGCACCAAGCTGTTTGACTCTGATGATATTCAAACGTTGTTTACACAAACATCAGATCAGAAGCAAGTACAAGATGGCAGGCTACGCTGACTGACAAAAGGAACGTTAGTAGCTATTAAAGGCAACGTCAGTAGACACAGCGAAAGCAAGGCTCGAGGTAGTTGACAAAAGAGTGAAACATTAAATGCAATGCTGTACGGATCACGCAAAGCATTAAATGCTCCCAACGGTCATCTTCTCAAACGCCTATAAATAGAAGTTCTGATGAGAAGCTGAACACAACACTTGCGCAAATACACAGAAACGCTGTCAAATTCAAAAAGCTCTCAAACTTCATCTTCAACCTCACTACATTGTTGTTGTAATACATTAGTGAGATTAAGCTTAAACTTAAGAGAAAATCTCAGTTGTGATAATAGCTTTCTAAGAAGCATTGTAACTCTTAAACGAAATTGTTTACATTTATCTGTAAGAACTAGAGTGATCAGGTTGTTGATCAGAATACTCTAGAAAGTCTTAGAGGGTATCTAAGCAGTTTGTTCCTAGAGTGGTCAGGTTGTGATCAGTATACTCTAGAAGACTTAGAAGTTGTCTAAGTGGAAAACCATTGTAATCTTGTGTGATTAGTGGATTAAATCCTCAGGTGAGGTAAATCACTCCAAGGCGGTGGACTGGAGTAGTTTAGTTAACAACGAACCAAGATAAAAATCATTGTGCAAATTGTTTTTATCTTACAAGTTTTAAAAGCTACACTTATTTAAACCCCCCCCCCCCCCTTTCTAAGTGTTTTTCTATCCTTCATCATTATCATCATTTATCTTATCATTTATCTTTTTGTTTCTTACATAATTGTTAGTTTTTTATAGCTTCAAATATTTTAGAGATATTCATGTTTAATTTAATTAATTTACTTAATTATTGAAGATCTCCAAAGGACTTTAAAAAGAATTTATGCATACAAAAAATATTTCTCATTTGTAGTATATTTTATTGTGTAAAAATAAGAATGTTAATAATGACATATTTTGATATAGTCATGATATATATTATTTTAATTGTATTATAGAAAAATATTAATGTAATTTTAGTGATTGTCATAATAGATTATTTAATAGGTATGTATTTTTTTCTTATTCGTAATTGTTAGTTTAATATGAATATATAATATTTAATTTAAATAAGTTTGATATGAAATATATTATTTTATTTTAAAAATATATTTTGTAATGTATTTTTATTTTTATTTTTTGTTATAATTTAATAATGATAATTGAAGCTATAAAAAACTAACAATTATGTAAGAAACAAAAAGATAAATGATAAGATAAATGATGATAATGATAATACTAATTAAATTTATAAAGCATATTATGCTATAATGCTTAATAATTGTTCTAATATAATAATGAATATAAATAAAATTATAGATGATATAAAAAAAATACTATATGATTTTGACTAAAATATTAAATAGTTGTATTCATATTTACGTTAACATTCATATAATATAATTCATATTTATATTACTTAATATTTTGTAACTCTCATATAGATATTAATTCATATTAATATTAATATTTTTATTATTCATTATAAATACCTCTTTTATCATCTCTCTTTGATCATCTCATCATACACGGGTCTCTCATCATACACGAAAAATTTAAAAATCAGGGATTAGTGTTGTTTTGTTGTTTGTATATATTTCTTCCATAATAACCCTAATATTTGAGATTTTGAGTGGCAAGATGTCAAAATTACTACCAATGGTTAGTATTGTAAATGTATCATCAATATATCATATTTTGTATTTTATTTTACATGATTAAATTTATGCTTTGTTGTTGTTTTGTTGTTATATGGATTACACTTGATTGCACAAATTCATGATCAATTGAGATAATTTACTAAAAGATAATTATTATATATATTATTTATTATTGTTTATATCTATATATTAACTTAAAGGTATTTCTTTGGTAAGAGTGAGGGTCTAAGCCCGACAGGAAATGATTACACAACAATATGCCTCGGGGTAGCATGCCCCCTAAGATCGGCCTCATACGACTCTTTAACTTGCGGAGGACAATCCTCAAAAACTGTTAAAGAAGAATTAAAAGTATGTCTCAACTTAATTAAAGGTAATTCTTTTTATCTATATTGTGTATTTAAAATTAATAAAAATATATGAATACTTTTATTAGTGTTTATCGCTAATAATTACCTTTTAAAATGTAATTTAGTTATTGAAGGTGGTGATTCAAATAGCAAAGATGAAGTGGTTGTTGCTAATACTTGCCAGACTCCAACTAGCAACTCACTTGAAGAGCGAAAGGCTATGAGTTTTGAATCCTTAGAAACAATTGATCTTGAGCGTGACAATGCATCCATCATTAAAGAGTCAAAATTGCTACTCCCTCCGTTTTTTATTATAAGTCATTTTAGAAGAAAAAAATTGTATTTAAATATAAGTCGCTTTACAATTCCAATGAATAATTAATGCTATTTTTTCTATTATATTCTTAAATATTTATTATTCTCTCTCCTTTCAGTTATATAAATTTATCTTCTACATGTCATTAATGAATGATAATTTTGTAAAAACTTTCATAATTTCTCATTTTTATACAACAATTTTTATTTTTCTTCATTTGTGTGAAAAGTCTAAAACAACTTATAATAAGAAACATAATGATTCACTCTCTTTTCAATTTGATGATTGACACTCTTTTTCAATTTGATTTGTTTTACATCTTTTTTATCTATGTAATAATAGTCAAATATTTTATTAATAAATAAAAAATATTAGTAATGATTTTCTTTTGTCCATGAATTTTTTTATTTTTTTATTAATAAATAGTAAATATTAGCATGAATTTTACTTTATTTTCATTTATACACTTATAAATTCTCCTTCATTTCCATTTATTTGCAATTATGTATTGATATTTAAAACAACTCATTAAAGGAAAATCATATTCACTAAATATATTTGGTTCTAACACTCATAAAGTTTTTCTTTCTTTCAATTTATTACCAATTATTGTCTAAACTTAATTACAATTACTTGATTTTTGAAATTACTTCCATGATTAAAAAATAACTTTTATATAAATAATTTAAAATAGAGAATAATTAAAAATATAAATACAATTTTAATATATATTTATCATTTCTAAAATATAAGCTAAAATATCTCTCTCTTCTATATTTCATATTTAAATTTAAATAATAAGTAAAAAATTAAATAAAATTATGAGTTAAATGTTAAACTCAATATAGTTCAAGTAGTCATACTTTGTAAAAAATAACTTACTTATTTTAATATATAAATAAAACCATAATAAATATTCTAATAACTTAAAAAATAATATTATAAACATTTTTTGTATTATTGTTTCACATTAAAAATTTAATAAGATAATTGTAAACATAATTTAAATAACCTACAAGATAATTTTATATGTAAATAAAAAATTAAATATCAACTATAATAAAAAATATACTTTTGTTTATGATATATTCGTGCTCTCCGTGCAGAGCACTCCGCACGGGTCGACAATTTAATTATATCATAGTTTTAATTAAGGACTTATTTAACTTTTCAAAAGTATTGCGTTTATCTCTGTTTATATTCAACCAACTGTTTTCCATAATTTTCTTTTTGTTTCCCTCTTATATACCAAATGATATTAAATTTATATTTTCTGTAAAGGCTCCCACCAAATTCTTCTATCACAATTCTATTTCTATTATTAGTAATTAATTAAAATATTGATATTTCTATAAAACCAAACCAACCTAACTTTTTTTCATTGATTTATTTAGTTCAAATTTTATAACTGAATGTTATAAACCAAATCAATCAAACATTATTTTTTTAATTTATTTTTACTATTCAGTTTATCAATGTTATAATATGTTATGTCTCTCTATTTCTCTCTTCCAACTATTGTCCATCACAATCTCATTTTACTACCACCACTTACTCATAGAGTATTCTATGACAATGAATACTCATGTTAATGAAAACATTTTTGGCTCCTAAAATAAAATTTATTTAGTTTTTTTTATCTTATAATTTTTTCCACTAATAGTATTTTTTTTTTTAAAAAATATAATTATTTGTTATGGAGTTAAAGTATTTTTAGTTAAATAATTCAATTTTATTTATTTTATTAATTTATTACACTATTTAGTTTGTTTATCCTTCTATAATTGATTTATACTTCTTTCTTATATATTTTTTATTAATTTATTATTTTTTAAAACTTTTTTACACTGTCAGTGTATTTAAATAAACAAAATTTTAAAATTTTATTAATTTTTTTCATATAATACAAATCATTAAATTTCATATTTTTATTAAAAATAATTATGTGAAATATATTAATAATAATACAATAAAATATCTGGTGCATCGCACACGGATAATTATTAAATAAAATGCAACTGTTGCTGATAAGATGTCCAACAGGCCCATCCGAATTAAGAAAACATTAGTATTGCTCAAGGACTTTTATCATTAATAATGGGTGTTTTATTAGTAATGGTTATTTTTATTATGTCTCTTTTAATATCTATTCGGCCCATGGCCCATTAAGGGGGTAGTAACCCTAGCTATTTAAAGTGTAGTTCTCTTTGACAGAATTTTTATGAAGAAAGTATGAAGTTGTTTTAATGTCAATTTCTTCTAATGCCTCTTAGATCTTAATTTAGCCAAACATAGTCTATCATTTGGTGCTTTCATCTTCCCCACACTCATGGCTCCTCCCAAACCCTCTAATCCCTCTTCCAAAGACCTCATTGAAGAGGCTGTTCAACAAGCTGTTCAAACAACTCACTTGCATCTCGATAACGCAATGAACGAGATGCAACAACAGCTCGATGACCGTTTTGCTAAAGCTGCAACGGATCTGCAAAACACGGTGGGTCAAGTTCATACTCGTCTTGAAAATGACAAACTCTTGGCCGATTCCCGCTACGATTCTCTCATGGCAGCCATAAACAAAATTACTATTCAGCAAGGAAAACAACCGATGGTACCCAATCCTACTCCCACTATCGGTTTCACGACAGCCTCACCATCAGGTATAACCCAACTACTTCGCTCTACACCTATACCTTCCCCAAATTTTTCTCACACCTTCACACCACCATGACAACCTTCTTCGGGTTCTATCCCTTTCACACAGCCACCAATTCCCACAACACAGCGCTTCACCACACAACCAACTACCACACTTGCAGCTTTTATTCCATATCGCCCTATTTTCACCACCACACCCCTATTAACATCTTCCTTTTATCAACACCAACAGTACCCACAGTTTCCTCATACAAACCCCTTACCCCCTCTTAGAACACCAAAATTGGAATTAGCTTCATTTGACGGTTCTAACCCCTTGGAATGGCTTTTCCAAGCGGACCAATTCTTTAATTACTACCAGCTGGCTGAAGAGAGTCGTTTACCATTAATCTCTTTTTATATGAAAGGTGATGCACTTGGTTGGTTTAAGTGGTTACATCAAAGTCATTTACTAACTGATTGACACTCATTTACGAGAGCATTGGAACTCCGTTTTGGTCCCTCCACATACGAAAATCACCAAGCGGAACTATTCAAATTAAAGTAAGAAGGAACAGTTGTTGAATACCAAACCAGATTCGAGAAGTTGGGCAATCAAGTGGTAAGAGGCCATTTTAAGTTGTTTTATTTCAGGCCTTACCACGAAAATCCGGAACGAAATGGCTATTCACAGACCTACGGATATTACACAAGCCATTGGGCTTGCAAAGCTGATTGAAGCCAAGCTGAGAGACTCTAAACCCAGATTTACGAAACCATATACAAACACCTACCACAAACAGCAAACCACAAATACAAACCCCAGCCCTGTTACTAAACCTATCACCCCTAGCACCAACCTAACCACACATACTCCTGCTGCCCAACCCGCTAGACTACCAATCAAAAAGTTTTCGCAGGCCCAAATACAAGAGCGAAGAGTCCAAGGCCTGTGTTTCAATTGCGACCAAAAATTCATTCCGGGCCATAAATGTTCTTCTGGCAGATTCTTAATACTTTTATGTGATGAGAATTCCGATGATTTTGAACCAGTTTGTGAAGATATAGAAGAACCAGAACCTAATGACACTTATTTTCAACTCTCGACGCAAGCTCTCACAGGTCAATTCTCACCCAAAACCCTCAAATTCAAAGGTTCCATTAATGGCCTCCTAGTCATGGTGCTGATTGATACAGGCAGCACCCATAACATATTACAACCCCGGATAGCCCACCACCTTAATCTGCCTACTACTCCAATTCCACAATTCTCAGTTATGGTGGGCAATGGATCCCACTTGCAATGTGAAGGTATTTGCAACAATGTTCAAATAACCCTTCAAGATAAACCCTTTTCATTACCTTTTTACCTTCTGCCTATAGAAGGCGCGGATGTCGTTTTGGGGATGGCTTGGTTGCGAACTTTAGGCACCATACAAGCTGACTTTTCAATTCCCTCACTTACCTTCACCCACAACCACACTCCCATCACCCTCCAAGGCGATTCTGCTTCATCCCCCCTTCCCTCCACTTTTCATCAACTAAAACACCTTGTGCATACCAATGCCATTGCTTCCCTTCACCTTATGATCTTCCAACCAAACTCCCAAACCACTACAAAACATTCACCTAACCCTCTTACAGAATTGTCCCAACATATAGACCCTCAAGTTTCCAACCTTCTCCTCCAATATCCTTCAATTTTCAAGCCCAATCTGAACTTCCCCCACCTAGACCACATGATCACCATATTACACTTCTGCCTAACACACCCCCTATCAATGTCAAACCCTATAGGTACCCCCATTCCCAGAAAAATGCGATGACCACTATCATTGAGGACATGTTGAATTCAGGAATAATCACCCCCAGCCAGAGCCCCTTTTCCTCACCTGTTCTATTAGTAAAAAAAAGGATGGAACATGGATATTCTGCGTTGATTACCGAGCTCTAAATGCTGTCATGGTTAAAGACTGTTTTCCTATCCCCACAATTGATGAATTGTTGGATGAGCTAGGCCCTGCTAAAAATTTTACCAAATTAGACCTACGTTCTGGCTATCACCATATCCGAGTGGCATCAGAAGATACACATAAAACGGTTTTTCGTACTTTCGACAGTCACTATGAATTTTTAGTTATGCCCTTTGGGTTAACTAATGCTCCCTCCACATTCCAATCTGCTATGAACGATCTTTTGAGACCGTATCTAAGGAAATTTGTTTTAGTATTCTTTAATGATATCCTTATTTATAGTCAAAACTTTACTGATCACATCAAACATTTGCAGGTTATTTTCGACTTGTTGAAGTCTAATGTCTATGTTGTGAAGCTTTCTAAATGTGTGTTTGCAGTTTCTAGTGTGCACTACTTGGGACACATTATTTCAGGTGGCACTGTGGCACCTGACCCAGAAAAAGTTCAGGCCATTCTTGATTGGCCCCAACCACAATCACTCACGGCACTCCGAGGGTTTTTAGGTCTCACAGGTTTTTATCGACATTTCGTTAAACAGTATGCCTCACTCGCCGCTTCTCTCACCGACTTATTATGATTCACTAAATTTGTTTGGGGTACGGAGGTGGCCGCAGCCTTTACAGAATTACAACACAGGATGACCGACATGTCGGTCTTAACTTTACCATATTTTACAAAAAAAATCATAATCAAAACTGATGCTTCAGGTGTAGCTATTGGAGCTGTTCTTTCACAATAGGGCCACCCATTCGCCTTCTTCAGCAAGAAGATGTGTCCTCGAATGCAGGCAGCCTCAATATACGTTCGTGAAATGTTTGCTGTCACAGAAGAGGTAAAAAAATGGCGTCAGTATCTTATTGGTCAAACTTTCCATATTCATACGGATCAAAAGAGTCTGCGAAACCTATTGCTTCAAAAGAGACAAACCCCAGAACAGCAGAGATGGGCAGCTAAACTACAAGGATTTAACTTCGAAATATTTTACAAACCTGGTAAGTCGAATATTATAGCAGACGCCCTCAGCAGGAAGTATCACACAGATGAGCAGTTGTTCTTTTCACTCTCCTCCACAATACCAGATCTGTTGTCCAAACTATCAGCATTCTACAATACAGATGAAGTAGGACATCAGTTCATCAGTAAGGCTTTGACAGACACCTCAGAAAACCCCAAGTATCACTATTCAAAAGGACTTCTTTTTTTACAAATAGAAGTTATTCATACCTGACATCCAAGGGCTGCGCGATAGTGTACTCCATGAGTTTCACTCCACCCCAATTGCTGGGAACTCAGGAGTGAAAGCTACCCTTGCACGAGTTTCTGCTTCCTTTTCTTGGCCAGGCTTACACAAAGATGTTAAAGACATGGTCAAACGCTGCGATGTATGTCAACATAGTAAACATCTAACTCAGAAAAAGAAAGGGTTACTTCAACCATTACCTATACCACATCGAGTGTGGGAAGACATCTCGATGGACTTCATCACTCATCTGCCAAATTCCTTCAGTCACACTTGCATTTGGGTCATATGCGACAGGCTCACAAAGTATGTCCACTTCCTAGCCTTACCATCCAAATACACTACCAAAGATCTTGCAAACAGGTTCTTGGTAGACATCGCTCGCCTCCATGGTTCCCCTAAGTCGATCGTCTCAGATCGTGATCCCCTATTCCTTATCTAATTCTGGAAAGATTTCCACATAGCACAAGGCACAACATTAAAATTCAGCACAACATACCATCCAGAAACGGACGGCCAAATAGAGGTAGTTAACAGATCTGTAGAAACTTACCTTAGATGCTTTACAAGTGGTCACCCTCGTAAGTGGTTCAACTTCCTTCACCTTGCGGAATACTGGTACAACACTTCCTTCCACACTGCCATCCAAATGACACCATTCAGAGCTCTTTATGGTCGTGACCCACAAAATATCACAGATCTCCTAGCTACTCCGGTTCAGGGACAAGATCTTGAAGAGTCCTTGCATCAAAGACAACACATTTTGCAACAGTTAAAGATCCACTTATAAAAAAGCAGGGTTCAAATGGAGAAGCAAGAAAATATTTCAAGGATAGACTTTACCTTCCAACCTAATGATCTGGTGCTCATGAAGCTTCAACCGCCAAACCTCAGTCCAGAAACGTTCCTCTCAAAAATTGGCCCCCAGGTTTTTCGGTCCCTTCTCTATCATCAAAAGGATTGGTGTGGTTGCCTATTTGTTGGATCTCCCTTCATCGTCTCGCATACACCCGGTTGTGCATGTGTCGATGCTCAGACCTTACTTCGGGAGGTCACCAACTCAAGATTTTCGCCCGCTTCCGTTGAACCATGATTTTGGCCAACACATGCAGCAAGGAGACATCTCAAAACAACGGATGGAAGTTACCTGCACAAACAACAACCAACAACATGTATCAGATCCTCA
This sequence comes from Vicia villosa, assembly GCF_029867415.1. Lineage (NCBI taxonomy): Eukaryota > Viridiplantae > Streptophyta > Magnoliopsida > Fabales > Fabaceae > Vicia > Vicia villosa. The sequence continues at coordinate 342,803 of NW_026705567.1, forward strand.
AGGGGTCAACAGCACCCAGATCATTGAAGACTCAGATGCAAACACACTAACGTTTCCAAAAGCGAAAGTACAGAAGGGAGGGAACAAGTTAGCAGCAAAAGACGACATGAGAGTTCTTAAGGAGAAGACAGAGGTTACTAATAAACTTGTAAAAGATCTAAAGAGTAAGAAGTGTGAGATATCTGATAAAGAGTTGTTGAGTTCTAAAGTACATAAAGTTAGTAACGTTAACGTGTTTCCAAGACCAACTGGCACCGATGGGTCAAATCCGCACAAGGCTCAAGACACGCATGCTTCACATGACCCCAAAAGTGTGGTCCCCACTCACCGCCCTTCACGTGCTCTGCCTGACACTAATGCTACCAAGGATCAAATGGGCCTAACGGATCTTTCCACTGCCAGCCCAATTCCGAATCTGGCACAATCTTTTTCAACAGTGAACCTTGAGGACAAGGTTCTTAATGAACCCATGAGTATTGATAAGATGTCCAACAGGCCCATCCGAATTAAGAAAACATCAGTATTGCTCAAGGACTTTTATCATTAATAATGGGTGTTTTATTAGTAATGGTTATTTTTATTATGTCTCTTTTAATATCTATTCGGCCCATGGCCCATTAAGGGGGTAGTAACCCTAGCTATTTAAAGTGTAGTTCTCTTTGACAGAATTTTTATGAAGAAAGTATGAAGTTGTTTTAATGTCAATTTCTTTTAATGCCTCTTAGATCTTAATTTAGCCAAACATAGTCTATCAGTTGCACTTCCGGAATTGAAGAGCGTAATTGTTATGAATTGTTAAAATTTCGTCGCTGTTGTTGTTTAATATGTTGCAAAGTTTTTGTTTTATAAATAAGAATATATGCTATTTTTATTATTATAAAGTGGAAGTATACATTAGTTTTATGTTGTAATATAAAATTTGTCTCATAAAATAATAGTATGCCGATGGCGTGCCGGAAATGAAGCCTGTAGTAACACTGTTGTATGTTATTATGGTAATGATGTAAGTTACTACTTTGTAGAATGACGAAGGTTATCATTCTCTTGTCATGTTAATATTTATATAATATAATAATAATAATAATAATAAATTTTTATTATTGTTTATTTTAGATATTTTAATATACGTTTATAACAGGAAACTCCAATTAAATTGGGGCCCGAAACCCTTTCGCATGCTAAGTTGCTGGAAACACACAGAAGGCTATTACAAGAGATAAATGGAAAGACTTAAAAATCGAAGGGTGGGGTATGTTCGTCTTAAAAGAAAAACCCAAGATGATCAAGGAGAGTCTTAGAATCTGGCATAAGAATCACACTCAAAATCTCGGAGGCAAAATCAAAGAAGCCAAGGAAGATCTTAACAAGCTGGAACTAAAAGAAGAAACTGTAGGTTTGTCGGAGGAAGAAATAGCAACAAAAAGAAAAAGATGGGATCAACTCTTCAAATTATCAAATCTAAATTGCAGCATTCAATGGCAAAAATCCAGAGCTAGATGGTTGAAGGAAGGTGATGCAAACACTAGGTACTTTCATGGCTGCATAAACAAGAGACGGCGAGAGAACCAAATTCTAAGTTTGGAGCATAATGGCAGAATGCTGAGCGACGTGGACGAAATAAAAAATGCAATAGCCAATCACTTTAAACATCATTTTTCTGCTAGGGGTGTGCGACCTTTGCCTTGCAAAGTGAACTTCAAAAGAATCAACAGTATGAACAATGAGGAGCTAATCAAGGAATTTTCGGAGGAGGAAATCCGCAAGGCTGTTTGGGAATGCGAAAACTCAAAAAGTCCAGGGCCGAACGACGTGAATTTTGGCTTTATAAAAAAAATTGGGAGGATATCAAAAATGACTTCTTACGTGTTTTAGAAGAATTTCATTCCAACGGTCGCATAGTCAAGGGCGCAAACTGTTTATTCTTAGTGTTGGTTCCAAAGAAGAAGAATCATGTGAAAGTGACAGATTTTAGACCTATCTCCTTAATCGGGTGCATCTACAAAGTCATATCTAAAGTGTTAGCAAATCGACTGAAAAAGGTGATTGGTTCGGTGGTGTCAGAAACGCAATCAACTTTCATATCCGGATGACAAATTCTGGATGATATCCTTATCGCTAACGAAATTGTGGATGAGGCGAAAAGAAAGAATAAAGATCTATTGATGTTTAAGGTCGACTTTGAAAAAGCTTTCGACTCTGTGGATTGGAATTTTCTTAACTTTGTTATGCAAAAGATGGGTTTTCACGAGAAATGGCGGAGCTGGATCACAGAATGCTTGCAAACAAATTCTATATCAGTGCTAGTAAACGGGAGCCCCACAAAGGAGTTCGAGATGGGTAGAGGTCTTAGACATGGAGACCCTTTATCCTCATTCCTCTTTCTAATAGCAGCAGAAGGGTTCAACTTACTGATGAAGAAAGCTTCAGACTCGGGGGATTTCTCAGGTACAGCTTCGACGGGGAGGGCAATGAGAGCTTTTCGCACCTCCAATACGCTGATGACACCTTAATTATTGGTAAGAAAGGATGGGGGAACATTCGAAGCATGAAGGCCATTCTCTTGTTATTTGAGCTTATGTCAGGTCTTAAGGTGAATTTTCACAAAAGCTCTCTTATTGGGATTAACATTCCAAATATCTAGCTGGAAGAGGCAACCAATATTCTGAATTGTAAAGTAGGATCAACCCCGTTCATTTACCTCGGCCTTCCGATTGGGGCAAATCAGAGACGACTCTCGACTTAGCAGCCTGTGGTTGATGCAGTGAGACTCCGATTGTCTAGATGGAAGAACAAACAATTGTCCATTGGAGGTCGTGTGGTTATCATTAAATCATTCTTGTCAGCTATCCCGGTCTATTACCTATCGTTCTTCAAGGCTCCGTCAGGTATCATTTCGAAACTTGAATCTTTGTTTAAACAATTTTTATGGGGCGGGAGTGAGGATGAGAGAAAAATATATTGGGTGAATTGGGAAAATGTGTGCAGATCCTTAGAAGAGGGAGGCTTAGAATTAAAAAATCTGAGAGGTTTTAACGACGCTCTCCTAGGAAAGTGGACTTGGAAGATTCGTTGGAAAAGAGGAGGCCTTTGGCACAAAGCCTTATCTAATAGATATGGTGAGTTGGTTGGGATTGCTAACAGTAGTTGGAGAGGGTGTTCTATTTGGTGGGCTGATTTAAATAGTCTAGATTTAGGCTTGGGAGAATTACCTAATGAATACTCTGTGAGAGGAATCTACAAGAAAATCACAGAACCTAGAGCTATCTCGCCCAACCTCCCATGGGTGAAGATTTGGAATAAATCAATCCCGACTAAAGTTTCTTGTATAGTTTGGAGGCTTTTCCATAACAGGATTGCTACAAAAGACAATCTGTTTAGAAGAGGAGTTATTGGACAGAGATCTTTATTATGCTGCAGTGAGTGCGGAACCGAGGAATCGGTCTCCCATCTATTTTTCGAATGTCCATTTTTTGCAGGTATCTGGTACTGTGTATCCAAGTGGTTTGGCATCTCAACAGCACTGTGTAACGGAGGGATAGCTCATCTTCTGCAATTCGAAGGTCTCATTGGAAACGATAGAGTTTTTGCTGAGAGAATCAGGGTGATATGGTTTGCCTGCATCTGGTGCATTTGGAAGGCAAGGAATGATAAGCTATTCAAGAACAAGGACCTCAATATGATTAACATATCAGAATCTGTGAAAAGATAGTCCTGGAACTGGTTGAAAATCAAATCCAATAACATAGACGACAACTTTACTTCCTGGTATTTATACCCCAGAGCTGTCTTGGGATGTCTCGATTAACTCGTCAATTCGAGTGCAGAAATGCTGTTTGGTGAAGATCCTGTCAATTTGAGCGCAAAAATGCTATTTGGTGAAGATCCCGCATGTTTCCGTGTTTGGCTTTAGTTTCCAGAGCTGTATCAATCTGCTGCTGTCTAATGTAATGTGTTCGAGGTGGCAATTCTGGAGCCTATATGCTAACTCTTACTACATAAATTAGATCTGGTGCAACCTAGCTCATAGAAGCTCAACCAGCTTGTGAAGGACATAATCACCATTATTTAGGCATCTTAGAGCAGCAGTATATCTGACACTGTTTTTTATGGTATTATTTACCAATATGTTAGTCTTATAGAATGTGGTGGTGTTGCCCATATATATTATCTGCCACTATGTTAGTTTATTAGAAATGCAACTTTTGTTCCCCTTGTTTAGGGGTGGCAAATGGGCATGCCCGCCCCGTTTAGGCTCGCCCCGCAAAAGCCCGCGAAAAAACGGGGCGGGGCGGGCTTTTTTAAGAGTGCGGGTCTAAAATCTTGCCCCGCCCCGCAAAAAAGTGAGGGCGGGGCGGGGAAAGCCCGCGGGCATTCGGCTTTTTAGGCCTAAAAATTGTAAAATTCTATAAAAAACAAATGCCCGCAAAAGCCCACAAAAAAACGGGGCGGGACGGGGCGGGCACATTAAAGAGAGCGGACCTAAAACCTTGCCCCGCCCCACAAAAAAGTGCGGGTAAAAAAGGCTTTCCCCGCGGGCCGGCCCCGTTTTGCCACCCCTACCCTTGTTCCTTACCTAGCAGTTGGAGTTATGTTATTCTGCTAAGTTCCTGTACCTTTAAAACTTTGTACCTTTGGTTAGTTTATTAATTCTATTTTGGCCTTTCCAAGAAAAAAAAAACTTGTAATCAATCGTTAAAGTTTAATTTAATTTATTTACTTAATAGAATTTAGATTAATAATAACAATAATAATAAAGCGTGTTTATTATTGTTGGCTTGTGAAGATCAATAATAATAGAATTTAGATTACGTGGAGATTAATAGTAATTAATCCTAGATTTCCTGTAAAAAAAATAGTAACCCTAAACCTTTTAGAATTATTAATGCACCGGAACATAAAAAGATTTGAGTACCACACCCACCCTTATCCTACTCCGACCTATTAAATTTACTTTATTATTCTTGTTTTAAATAAATTTATAACTCATTTATCCTTTTTAATTTTAAGATGGCAAATTTATTAGAATTAAATATATATTTTTTGAAAATACATATTAAATGAAAATGACAAGTATTATGATTATTATTAAAATAATCAAATATTTAACTTAATTATTGATTATTGTTATAATGAGAAAAGCCAAACATATTTTTTAAAAAATAACAATTTTTGCGAGACTGTATCCCGTTGGAGACGAGGATGGGCAGTCATTATTACCCTCTGACTAGATTTGGGGGGCATGAATGGGGTGGAATAGAATGGCGATGACGGGGTGGAATAGAGTGGCAGGAACATATGTCAATTAATACACATGGTCAAGTCTCAAACTGCATAAACAATTAACATGTCGATTAACAAATAACTGCCGATTGTTTGCGGTTTACGTTTTTATTTTCACTTTTGTTACTAACTGTTCTAATATTCTTATTACATAATGTAGAGATCTATTTTTTGACTAAGAACTTTATCTTTGAATCGCAGAAAGAAAGAGTGATTGTTGGTGATGAATAGACAAAACTAAATGAAAGGAGAGCCATGAGAAAACTACTACAAACATCAAAAAAAGATGAGACTGGTGATAAATATAAACAATAGTTCATAATTTAGACAAAAATAAACAAGAACAATAATACAACGTTTGAAGCCGGTTATTTCAAAAAACAGTGTAAACTCATGTGACGTAAAATTGTTTGTTAATTAAATGATTAAGACAACTATTTTATTTCAATTGGATTTTGATTTAAACATATAGTTTAAAATCGGTTTTCAAACTGTTGTAAACTTTTAAACAGTTTCACAAACTACAACAGAACATAGGCCAATTGTGAAACCAATTTAAATGAATATGATCAGCGGGATCAATGACAAAACAAACAACTCTAATTTCGTATAGCCACTTGCGCAACTCTTACAAGTTACAGCACAATCAATGACAATAATAATGAATATTGAAGTACAAAAAATGGTACACCACTATTTTCAGGAAAAAATAAACTAATGTATACAATTGATATTGGCATTTATAGAATTGAGTTTTATAGTGGTGGAGAGGAGTTAATTCGGCAAGGAGAAACTTCATGCTGCATGATGTATTGTTTATATACTGAATTTAGAAACTGTATCATACTGGTGAAAAAGACGAACACCAGTATATATTCTCAACCTCGATAATCAATAGAGGAATTACCGACACAAATGGGGAGATATTTGTCAGATTTGGGTTCCCACATTTAGTTCTCCCTACATCTCTCTATAAATAGAGTAAGATTAAGATTGAGGTAGAGAGGATGAAGAGGGGAGTGAAGGAGAGGATCCAAGTTGATATTTGTCCATGATTTTTCAATGAAAATTGGGATGCTTAGCTTTATTATACTCTGGTGAAATCCAAATTATGGCAGGTAGGATTACATGGATAAGGACAGTCAATAAGCTTTACCATTTGTCGGTCAAAGAACCAATCGGCAACGGATTCAGCAATTGTCTGTTCCAGAGGTAACAACAATAAAGAGTAGTTATGGAGTTATATACTAGAATGTAAACCAGAAAAGGAACTATATTATTTTTAAGCAAGCACAACGATGGAAATCGGTCAATGCCATGACATAATATTTTATATGATTTCCATTGCATATGAAATTAAAAAAAGCCAAAACAACGCTTACCTTATCGTTTAGTTTTGGAGAATTAGGTGAATACCAAGTCTCCCCCATCAAAGTCTGGCAATGGATAAAGCAGGAATCTATAAACATTCCAATATCCTTTCGCTGCTGGAACTCGTTCACAGTCTTCAGCAAAGAATTACGAAAACCTAACAATGATAATCACCAGGTTATCCAAGCCATAGGTGATAATTTCCTAAATTCAGATATCGCTATCAGGTCAACAACCATTACTATCCTATGCCATAGTTGAATCCAGCATCTGTGGCGTTTGAATCAAATCACATAGAAGGCTTACTAAAACTAATTTTATTTTTTTTAAAAAGCATTTTTCGTTGAAGGTTGATGTTAAAAATGATAAAAAAATTAATAAGATATTACAAGACTATATGGCAGCAATTGTGTTTACTTACTGTTAAGTGTATCCATCAAGTTAGCATCACAACTGCGAAGGTTCAATCTACAGTTTTTCCAGCGACGATGGGGATCTGATCCTTTAGGTACCAAAATATTACGTATCTAAGTACAATATAATTTGCATCAAATGTCAGTCATAGAAAAAAAAAAACGTTTTACAGCAAGGAAACAAGTGTTCTGAGGGAGCTTACCTGCCAAAAATCATAAGCTGGGTGAACAAGAAAAACAGGAGTCTTTATGTTTTTCAGAATTTCTGATGAAAAGAAACACTGCATTACAAATCAAAAACGGATTATTCTTAACTTAACGGTATGACTCAATTTCTACAGTTAAAAACTATACCAAAAGGTGCGGACACAGGGTCAAGAAACTAAAACCTGCCTTAGATGGTTCCATTTTAGCAAGGCACTCTTTATGCAAACTTTTTTCAACACCCTGACAACAAGATATGTGAAAATTAGACAACTTACATACGTGGAACCCTTTTTTATGTTTTTATTTATTTATAGTACTTCATAAAGGTACTCCCGCTGTCCCAAGATATAGAATCCTATAAGCAAACACATCATTACCTGGAGCTGGACAACATCCTGATAGAAAGATTTCATTGTGCTATTTCCAAGAATATCCTTCCTGAAATTTATGTAACCCGGATGTACTAACTTAATTTACTTGCTTACATATTGCATTGAAGTTAACGTACAACATACAAGTATAAATCAGTAGTCAAGGATTTACAAATCCCAATAGCAGTGAAAGATACGTTCATATAAACCGACTCATCTAGAGCTTTAAGAAAAACCTACTCATCAAGGAAGAAGCCTGCATCCGTGAGACACTTGACAGTAGCCCCTTTCGGAAGTAATTGTCTGAAGTTATCACAATGTATAAGAGCTGCCAATCCTCCAGCTGAGCATCCTGTCAACAGAGCCTACAAAAGTAGCCTCATCTATCATCACATGCTAAAAAGATTTAGGCCACAGGTCAGGGCCAGTAAATACACCATAACTCATAAGCAGTTCTATATGATATTAAGTTTTAGAAGACCAAAAACGTAATAAAGTGCAGTCAATTTGTTTTACTTGAAATTGCACTAGTTCAAAATCATAAACTAAGCTTTCATGTTACCATCTGTGCTACTGCATGCCTTGGGTACTAAAACTGTAAATTGATATTCGAAGATCATAAAAAGAAGGAACTATTATAAGTTTTTGCTTAAGTAATATTAACTCGTCATAACAGAAAAAACTTTATCATGTTAAATCAAGTCACAAATAAAGTAAAGATAAGTTCTTGGATTATGACTACAAAATGATTAATGACGTGATAAGAGTATAACCTGTTTTGCTTTCGACATGCCAATTGATAAGAGTTCATTCATAATAGTTTCCCATATGATTTGGCCTCTGAAGAACAACCCACTTCCTTTCTGTTGTATACAATAATTGTTTTCTATTAAAAAAGCTCACATCAAAATAAACCCAAATGTAACAAGAATGTCTTATTTGAACACACAGAACCAGCAACAACAAATGCCAAATAATAAATAAACTCCTAAAATTTCAAAATTGTAAAGGTAAACCAACCCTAACCTCACTTTCTGGGTGACCAGCAAAGGATGCACCATCGCAATAGCGTATCTTCACCTTGTTCCAGTTAAAGAAATCTGAATAAGTTTGGCAGATCCAGCTAAGTAACATCACTTGTTTAACACACATACAGTTTCCAGCATACAAACCATGCACAACTAAGGGTGAGTGATAGAAACCAGTACCAATTGATATAATTCACTTAATAACAACGATTATTTAGTGAATGTTCTTTGTAGAAATTATCTCAAATAGAAACAATGCTGCCCCCACCCCCCCCCAAACTCACACCAATTTCAGATAACTAGAATACCACTCAGTTTCTGCTCTTATTCTACACAGCCATTTAGACATTATTTCCTAAATTTAATAACTGCTACTGATATCATATAATTAATGTTAATGATTATTTTTGCTTTCTCCTCTTAAAAATTTTCTTTATAAGATCTCTAACGTGCTCAGAATCAATTTTTTTACTGCAAAATCAAACACACGCTTATCTATCTAGAAAAAGCTGCTATAAATTAGCTGAAAACAACTTCAAGACATACCATAAGTTACTTTCATAGAAACACAATGATGTGGTCATAACTAAATCCTAAACTACTAAAACATAATAAATCACATAGACACACATGAGATAGAGATTATAAAGGGTGTGTATGTATGTTATAGGTGATTTTACCAACCAGGATTCTGATCCGGAACAGAGCTTAGCATCCCTGAAAAAAGAACAGGTGTATCCATATAATTAGATGAACCCAAAGCAGTTGTTTTCCTATAAGAACATGAAGCTACCGAACTGCACCACCCTCCTCCCTACACACACCACAAGATCAACATTATCATCTAAATTCTAAACAAACCCAATTCCACTCTATATATAAACAAACAAACAAACAAACCTCAAGATGAAGCAACCAATTACGCGATCCGGATCCAAATCCCTCTTGGAAATGGTAACCAGGAGCAGAACCATCCAAGCAAACTGCACAAAAGAATTTGGATATTGATATTAATCATTACTTGATAATTATGAATGAATGAATGAATTGGGATGGAAGAAGGAACGTACGTGCGCCGAATTGTTTGAAGTTGGTGAGAGGGGTGAAGGGAATGAGGTTGGAGTTGGAGTGATGAGAGTGGGGATTGGATCGGATGAGAAAAGCGTAAGAGAACAAGAGGAGTAAGGCGAATGCGGCGATTGTGTATTGTTTTGAGGTCCATTTTTTGAAGAATGTTGAAAGATTGCGGAGGGGAAAGTGGTTGGTTATGGAATAAGGAGACATGGGCGTCGCGGTATGGCTGGTAACTTGGTGAAATGGAAAATCCAAGTTTCATGTGTTAGTGTTTATTACTGAGTCAACGCGGGAATATACATAAAATAAAATAAAAATTAATATCGTATAAAATATATTTAAATACATACATGTAAATTTTAAATGAGTAATTAATTATAAACTACTAAAATAAATGAACTTTATACAAAAAAAAAAAAATCCCAAACCTATGTTTCACTCATATTACATTTCCTAAAAGTGTAAAGGGTCTAGTCTATTTTTCTCAAGACAAAAACCATGTGAAACTTAAGGGGTTGCTCTTTTCTCACCCTTATCCTTAGTAGTAAAAGATTATAAAAATTTAAAATTGTGTCACTAATTCAGAAGTGTATTATATACATTACATTTTTTCATAAATGAATTGTATCTTCATTTTATATAAAAAAAAGTTTATGTAGATGAAGAGAAAGTCGTAATGATCCTAAAGAAACAATTTCAACTTAATAATATTGGTATTTTAAGAAGAAAAAAAACTAGAAAGGCACTATATCTTTATTTTAAATGAGATTGAAATTGATTTTTTTTTATTTAAGAAACGCTTTGTAATACTCTTTAAACATTTGTTTAGTTGTACACAAACATCATTATGTATTGAAACTAGTGCTTTCGACATTATCAGTGAATTAAAACTTAATCATCTTTTCAAATAAAAAAGATATTTCAAATGATTCATAATCAAATAATAGAAGTGAATGGGGCTCACAAATGTGCCTCACATCTATATAGCCTAAACAAACAGCTATGCCAAATACATGAGCAGTTTAAACCATATGGCTGGACCCTTTATGCATTATACATAGACTTACTAATATTCAAAGGTGTAAAAATATAGAAAATGTCATTCGTATACACATAACCACATTTATCCAATAAGAGAGTTAAACAATGTTTCTACATATAACTAGAACATGAAAACATTTTTCAAAGTTCCTACACAGGCCCACTAGGCAAAATCAGTACAAAAGTTCCTATTACTACTGATGCAACAACTTTTGCTCTATTCTCACTTTATTCAACATTCTGCTATCAGTTAGTACCGATACATGAGAACCACCTTCGGTATCCAATACATAGTTTAGTTGACACAATATTCTTCTAGGAATAATTGTTTCTATTCATACAACAGATATGGAATGAGACTCTCAAATAAACACCAAAGGCTCTAGTATTAAGTTATTAAACACACTCAGGTTCAGTTTCCTTTACCTATCTCAATCTTTGTAAAGCACCGTATTATCAGTATCATAGCATCCAATTATGTAACACTCAGGCTCAGTTTCCTCATATTATCAGCATCATAATCATTGCCATCTTTGGAATTATTTGGAACATGATCAATGTCATATATATGTGTTCTCTTTCCCACTGGCAAGAGACCATCATAATTCCTTCCTTCACTATACCTCTCTCAACATTCTTTCAAAGTTATCCCTTTTCACATTTCTACATGGTTTCACCTTTTATTTTCATAGCAGTACCTCAATAACCTCCTAAATAGACTTGAAAACCACATTCCAAATTAAAGACCTTATCTTCTTCTCTTTCTTACTGCAAGTATATCAACAGAACTGTATAAGCGAATCGATTAAAATCGCTGGATTGGGCATACACACTCCCAACCAATTATAAGCAGCATGCCATATTCTAGAAGTAACAATACAGTGATAAAATAACTGCAGGGCAGATTCTGCTTGCTGCCCGCACAACAGACAGCCACCAGTCATACTACCGTAGGTTAACATGTTAAAATCTTTTTCCAAAATAAATTAACTCTGGTTGGCAACCAACTAAGCATAGTCTGCCGAGAAAAAATTATAGCCTTAGATGGAGCCGAGCTCTTCCACAATAATCTGAATACCGGCTTCTATGCTAAATCAGACCACACAACTGCATTGGAAGATTGAGAAACCAAAAAGAGACAGCTGATTTTACCGAATGTTTCCCTGCTATTTTCCACTTCCAAACCCACGTGTCCTCATTATGTCCAAACGCACTGAATAAGTGACAGGCTGCTCCATGTCACCGTATTTGCACAATCAACATTCCTTTGGATGCAGAGGATGGTGATTAAATTTAGTAATAAGAAAACTCAGTGTTGATGGAAACTATAATGGCCAGCCACTTTCAAGCTCAGTAACTGTTAAGTATATCAGCTAAAAGAATGCCTCAACAATGCATAGAGTTTCAAACATTCAAGCCTCTTTTGCCATCACATTCCAAAGATCATATTTAGCAGCATTATTCAGAATATTATTACACTGCATTCTCTAATAATATCATATCAAGTTCAGCTGCACCACAATTTACATTGCCCACAATAGGTCTTACAAAATGATTCCACAAGTCAGCATCTACTCCAGTGGACGTGGCAAGTGAAACTATCTTGTTGATTTCTTGTTGCATTCCACCTGAAAGCAAAAGCCCATCAATCAATATTAAGTAGGTTGATTTGTTTGGCAAACACCCGTGTTCCAACATCTCCTCTAGAATTCTAATACCCTCCTTGGCATTTCCATCCTTACAAAATCCTTTAATCAACATGTTATAGGTAAAAGCATTAGCCGCAACACCCTTTTCCACCATGTCGTCCCACAGTTTCGCCGCCTCACAGAGTTCTCCTCCCTCACACAATCCAGCAATCAACGTATTATACGTCAAGAGACTAGCAACCGATTCCTTCCCAAACTCATCAAACACGTTCCTAGCCTCCAGCACCTTCCCCTTCTTGCAAAGCCAATGTATAAGAGTGCTCACAACAACAGCACTGTCGAGGCTACAATCCTTCCTCGAAACCATCCTCCACACCTCACAAGCTCTCTCAACATTCCCTTCCTCACACAGCAAATCAACAACATTACAACACAGCTCCGAGCCAGGAACACAATCCTTCCCAAGCATATCCTCAATCAAGTTAACCGCTTCCCCGGATCTCTTCTCCTTGCAATAAGCTTGAATCATAACACCATAAGTAACCTCATTCGGTTCAACCCCATTCTCCTCCATAATATCCATCACCCTAATCCCATCCACCAATTTCCCTAACCTACAAAACCCATCCACCAAAACCGTATAGCTAGTCACATCAGGATCCCACCCTCGATCCAAAATCTCGCGAAAAACCCTCATAGCACCATCCATATCACCCCTCCAAACATACCCACCCAAAACAGTAGTATAACTAACAACATTAGGAACCAAACCCATCCCAGGCATCTCATCCAAAACCCTAACAGCAACTTCAACCTCATTCCCTTTACAAAGTGCCTTAAGCAAGATATTACAACTAACCACATTAGGCAAAACCCCAAACCTATCTCCAGAATTCTTAAACAACAAGAACGCCAAGCGGTAACGCTTATTCTGAACCAAAGAATTCAATAGTGCATTGAGTGACCTAACCGAGGGTCGAATCCCAAACGATTTGATCCTCATGAAAGTTTTCAGAGCCCGTATGGGCTTTCCCGCAAGTCCGTAACCGCGAATGACGGTTATAAGCGGTTCTTCGCCACAGGATTGAATGAATTGCTGGGGCGAACGGCGGAGGGTGGTGAGAAGGGTTTCGATATCGCGGAAGCAGCGGAATCGTGAGAGTTTGAGGAAGATGGCTTGGTAGGTTTGGGGATTGTGGGAGAAAGGAGGGCGGTGGTGGTGTTGGGCGTGGAGGAAGATTTGAAGGGAGAGGTTGGGGTCGTGTTGGCGGGAAATGAGAGATGATATTAGTTTAGGGTTGAGGCGGTGAGGCCAGGGTTTGATTGGAGGTTGTACTCTGTAGGATTCGGGGAGGGAGGGTGTGGGGGTGGTGTTGGCGGCGATGGCGGCGGAGATGGAGGTGGAGAATGGGTGGTGGTGATGTTGGGCGGGAAGGATGCGTCTGAGAGAGAACATCGTTGAAAACGGATACTTGAGGGTTAGAAATTGGAGTCCACACTCCCAAATCCCATCATGCAAGTTCTACTACTACTCAAGGAGTGACAGTGGCAGAAAAACATGACCTTAAACCGGTTTGCTGCGGTATAGTTTGGTTATCTTGGTTAAACCGGACCCGATTTTAGAATTTCTAAATACAGTTCTTATCATTTAGTTTTATATTTTTAAGAGCTATGACTACCAAATTTTTTAATTCAAAAACATGCAATTGATATTTAAATAGCTCAACTGATATGTATTACTTGAAGTTTAAATAGCTCAACTAATATTTATTAGTTGAAGGTGCACGTTGTTGAAACTAACATTGTTTACTAATGTAAATAAAATTTTTTTTTTTGGTAGAAAATGTAAATAAATTATTGATACTTACAAATCAACCACTTAAAAAAAATACTTTTAATTATATTTTAATGAATTTACAATAATTTATATAAAAAAATTCAACTTGTTAAAAATTAAAAAAATTATTTTAAGAAAGAGCTATTGATTTTCTTCATAATTGTAAAAAAACATTTTAACAAAGCTGTTAAAAAAAGTTGTTGATTTTCTATTATGATATTCATACAGTATACTTAAAAAGCTATCTCAATCAACAATGTTTTTTTTTAAAAATGGTTGGTTTTTTTCTAAAAACCCTTAACTTACTTGAAACTCTCACTTCACAAGACATTGTAGCGGCGAACATAAGTCAAAGACGATTGAACACGCAACAAAGTATCATTAACTTTTATTCAGAGTGCAAAACTAAAGATTGATGACATGTAGTTATGAGGCTCTCCCGATAGAGTGTTTGAGGTCTCCGATACGGTAGAGTGGTTGTGAGCCTACAAGATAAGTACTCAAATGTCCAAGCTAGTGATGTTAGAGAGGTGTAGCTAGGAAGATGTTATGGCACATATACGAGCTTATATATGATGGGCAGTTAAAAGTGTTCTTAATTGATCGGGTGCGGAACGCGAGAGACTGTTGAATTGGATCACATGGCTGATGGTGAACGAGTAGTCTGGATTTGGTGCACAATCCTCTAATGTTCATCGTTCTCCTTTGAGGGTATTATGGATTGGGTCTTTTACGTTAGGTCGGTCTTGTTAGACCTTTTATATTGCATGGTACTAATGTTTAAACACCAAAAAGGAAAACTTGATCTTCTTTTTGCTTTCCTCATTTTTTAAACCTTCTAATCGTTTTGCTTCCTCATTGTTGTGCTCAACCATGCGTGTTTTTGATCTCATTCTTCCCAATTTTATTTCTCTATTTTGATAACATTCTTAGAGTTCAAGTGATCGGAGATCCTCATATAGCAGACGGTGGTACCTGTAGATAAATAATCTTGACACCACTTTTTACTGCTTTCTTTTTTGTTCGCTAGGATTTTTGGTGTGACTCTCATGGAAAGCCCAAATATCGACGTTGTTTTTCAACTAGAATATACTTATGGTGGAATTGGTATTAATGAACTCGCTAGGAGTTTTTCTTTTCCATGTTTTCCTTTATCCAACTAAGAGCATGTAGAGGACTTCATGTGAGAATGTAAGGCTCAAACTTATATTAGGGCACACCTATATGCTTTTAATTGTTTCTAATTGATAATAAAGTTATGTGGTGGATAAAATCTCAATCGGGCGCTTATACTTACGCTCGTTCTTTTTATAAGCTAATAATGAAGCGGCAACGGGTCAAGGTAATAAGTTGAATGGTAAGGGTTCGAAAATGGAGTTCGACCATCATGGGTGGACTAGGAGACAATGGACATGGTTTTTTGTGTTTTTCGATATAGTAGGTTTAGAAAATTCTTTCAATGCGATGGTCCCTTCTCCAACTAGGGGATATTTTTCCTAGAGGATGATAAGAGGTTATGCAGTAAATACGAGGGAGAGATGTATTTTATGGACTTGAGACTTCACACGCAAGAGGGGGTGAATTGTGTAGTTTGAAAAAATATGATTTTGAAAACTTTTTGGCAAAGTAACCTAAATCATAGTTTTTAAATCACTTTCAAATGTTTAAGTAGCAGATACTAAATAGAATAAAGTAAAAGATAAGGGAAGATGGAAGACACGAATAATTAGAGAGGTTCGGTAAAAACTAAAGGACCTACTCCTCTCCCCAAGTCTTGGTCTTGAGAGTTTCCAATAATACTTGAGCTATTTTAGCAAGAAAGGCTCACGAACTCCCTTATACAAGGAAATGATGGTTGATCTTCAACAAAATAATACAAGACGATGGATATGGGCATTTGCGTCGTTTCTCCAATAAATTGTTGAGAGTGAAGTGGCCATTCTCCCTTCCCAACTGCGGATTTAAGTGGTTAGTCTTCTTTCCACAAAACGGACCTTATAGTAGTTAGTCTTCATGTTCCAAATATTTGAGCTCAATCCTGGTTTTACCGTCTAGCCATGAACGAAAGGAAGATTATCAAAGCTAGATGATCTTCAATCAATCGTGGTTTTACCGGATAACCAAGAACCAAAGGAAGATTATCAAAGCTAGATGATCTTCAACCACTCTTCGTTTTACCGGCTAACCAAGAACCAATGGATGATTATCAAAGCTTGATAATCTCCAACCAACATATGTAGGAAATGATCATACAATCTCTAACCAAAGCTTTTATCAGGTTTAGCATCTAACCACATATTTTATCTCTAAATGGAGGGTATCACTACGCCAAATTTGTCTTTTAGCAGCACCCCTACGAAAGCGCTTTTAAAAAGCGCTGGTATAGGGATGGTTGTCAAAGCGCTTTATAGAAGCGCTACTATAGGGCTGGTTACCAAAGCGCTTTTAGAAGCGCTGGTAAAGGGGTAGGTTACCAAAGCGCTTTTTATCTAAAAAGCGCTGGTATAGGGCAGGTTACCAAAGCGCTTTTAAAAAGCGCTCTCGTAGGTTATTTAAAATTAAATTTTTTAAAACAAAACATTCGTAGGTTTTTAAGTTTTTCAGAAATCACGATACTAGTTTCTTCTTCCCCAAACGTAAACCTAGCTTCTCAGAATTCACGAAAATTACGATACCAGCTTCTTCTTCTCCACGGAAATCTTTGCCTTCCACGAAATCGATTCTAAATTTCGACGATACTGTCACCATAGGAACTGGTTTACGTTGATTCCATCTCTGAATTTCGTCTTCTCCTTCACCGCCTCGCAAACGGAAAACGACATTGTCACCATAGTGAGTTTTGATTGGGAATATTCTGTTATTCAACTTTAACAGACTCAACGACATTCACTCGACAACATTCATACAAAGCCCTAAATTTTGTTGCTCCGTTCTGCATTTGTTTGGTGACATTCACGCGCCGGGTTTCCTTGCTCGTAAAATCTCCGCTATTCTTATTTCCTTGATTCTTTACCAAGTATTCTTCATCGTGCCTATGACATTTCTTTTGGTTTTGTTTAACGCTATTCATCCCATTCTATGTTTCAAGTTGAAAAGAAAATAAAACTTTGTTGAAATTCTGTTTTATCCCATTCTATGTTTGTAGCTTATGTTGTGTCTTAGATGGTTATATTGATTATCTGCTGACTGTTCTAAGGTCTTGTATGTTGCTTCAATATATTGTTGCTTCAATGTTGCTTCAATAAAACTTTGTCTTAGCTTATGTTGGGTAAAATAGTTGCTGGTGGATTTATAAACTTCTGCTGGTAAAATATTGCTGACAACTACCGTGTCGCCATTCTTTGGAATATGTTGCACAAGACTCGCCTATACATTGTTTGATTTAGAATAGTTTATTCGATCATTTAACAATTTAATTATTTCCTCTTCTTTGAGGATGTTACTTTGTTCCAAAGTGGTTCTGTTTTTAGTATTTTTTGCTTTTATCATTTTGAGTTGATTATGGTTCGCTATATGTATCAGATGCATAAATAAAACCAAGGTGTATAAATAACATTTCCTTGGTGAATTTTACAACTCTACCCTTCCATAATTACATTGATATCCTCACTCACAAAGGACTTTCTTCACTAAAGGATTTGGCTATAACATCTAGGGAGAGAAAGTTTAAATAAAACTTTAGAGAGAGACAGATAGGGAAGTGTCAAAACACGTTTCTGGATGATTTGAATGAGAAATGAGGACTTTATTTATAGGCAAGAGGAATGCCTAAAACAGAATTTTCATTTAATTATTTTAATCTTTTTCTAATCAATTAGCACTTTAGCTTAATCAATTAGATTATAAAAAATAGTCTTTGATGGTGATTTAAAAGGAAATAATTGATTGCTAGATGTTTCACATCTTTGAGGCGCTGTCTAAATAGCTTAGGGCTTACGTTTGAACTAATCTAATTGATTAGAATAATTGCATAATCGATTAGATTGGTCAAATATTTCCCTCTAACTATTTTCATTGCTCCTAAGTCATTTGGCACAACTTAAAGGCACTTTTGAAAATGTTTTCTCTTAGTTTAAAGTATTTTAAAAAATATTTTAGCGTGTGTGTGCTTATAACCATATACTTTTACGGAAAAAAATCCTTTGCTTTTTCAAAAGGTCGTTCACTTACTATTTTAGGAGATTGACTCCTTCTACAAGCCTTTTGCCAAATACTATCTTCTGTTTGTTGACACTGCTTGAGATCTCTTGAGGCTTTAGATAGATGATCTTTATCTTCTGTTTGTTGACATTGCTTGAGATCTCTTGAGGCTTTAGATAAATGCTCTTTATTTTCCTTCTTCTTCTTTAAATAGTCAAGTTCATCAAACCACTTTTCTTGGGTTCGCATCTTTAATTTCTTAGGTATTATGCTTGACTTATCAATAGTTCTCTTTCTGGTTGACCTTATAGATGTCTTTATAATTATTCTTACGGTTGTCATCATAGTTGTCACCATAGTTGACATCATCGAAAAACGACGCCTTGGTTAAAGATATATTAATTGTAAAACAGGGTTCCATGTGTTCTTCCTCTCCACGAATCCCTATTTTCTCAAATAGGATTCTCGGTTCTCTTTAATTACATTGAGTAGAGATCCCCAACCATATGGGAATTTCCCTTCGCAACTGCATCTCGTGAGTTGACCGTACGCCAGAGTCTTTCAATAATTTTGTGAATACAACAAAGGTTGTTGACTTTGACAATATTATTCATATTTTCAACTTCAAACATACCTTACTCGATTCAAAATATAGTCAATGTTTGCTCTCTCTCTCTTAAGCAAGGAAGGAAGATATTTTAGGTATATTTCAATAGCATGGTAAAATTTAAGGGCCAATATTATCTGGTTACACCTTTCATCGAGACTTCTCATGAAAGTATTTATAAGATCCAACCCTATGTTCCCTCAAGGTGTACTAAAAAATCCCCTAAATTTTGGCGTCAAAATGTTTTCGTGTTAAGGCATGAGAAGTAAATTTGTCTACTTGGTGACTTGTCATAGGAGGATACATATTTGAATAATAAGCTCATGGTTTTTTAGGAAGGTCTTGGCTTTTTGACAGTGTTGGCACTTCCAGTGTTGGCCTTAAGAAGTGGAAGAAGAGGTAAATAGAGACTCGTTTGCTGGCGGAATAAGCCACTAGGGAGGAGAGGTGTAACATTTTTTGTTGGAACAAGAACCTTCCATATTTTTCTAATCATTATGTATTGAGTGCTTCTGTTTTCCTTTTCTTCTTTTTGCATATAAGATGAATTATCTCAAAACGATACTCCACATGAGAAGAATGTTGAGGAAAATACCCCCATCGTCCAATATTATGATTGCATCATTTGTGGAGGAGGCCTTAATTGAGAAGGCATACATTCCAATATGTTTTCTTCACCTCTTCTCCAGCCAAAATGGCATGTGTTAGAACAAGATTTGTTCTGATCAATTATCTTAGTTTTGATGATAACAATAATATGAATTTTGCTTAAGATAATATGGTACTCTAATCCAATGCAATTTCCTTTTCAGGAAATATATAAAGAGTATGCATAATTCAGCGCTCAGAAGCTTTGTCTCAAAGGGTTCAGCATGCAACATCAGAACATGGTCTGGCAAGACATCAGAAGATGGTCGAAGCAGAATCAGAACATGGGTCTATGGAAGCATCAGAAGAACAAGAGAACAGAAGCACTGAAGTTCTGATGGTATCACGCTCAGAAGCACTTCAAGGTCAGAAGATCAGAAGATGCTTTGCACCAAGCTGTTTGACTCTGATGATATTCAAACGTTGTATTCACAAACATCAGATCAGAAGGAAGTACAAGTGGCAAGCTACGCTGACTGACAAAAGGAACGTTAAAAGCTATAATAGGCTACGTCAGTAGACACAGCGTGAACAAGGCTCGAGGTAGTTGACAAAAGCGAATAACATTAAATGCGATGCTGTACGGAACACGCAAAGCATTAAATGCACTCAACGGTCATCTTCTCCAACGCCTATAAATATGAAGTTCTGATGAGAAGCAAGGTTAACAATTCTGACGATTTGCAAAACAATTAACTTGCTGAAACTCTGTTCAAACTCAAAGCTCAGAATCTTCATCTTCATCAAAGCTCACTACATTGCTGTTGTAATATATTAGTGAGATTAAGCTTAAACGTTAAGAGAAATATCACAGTTTGTGATTATCGCTTTTAAGAAGCAATTGTAATACTCTTAGAATTGATTACATTAAGTTGTAAGGAACTAGAGTGATCGTGTGGATCAGAATACTCTAGGAAGTCTTAGAGGTTATCTAAGCAGGTTGTAACTAGAGTGATCGTGTGGATCAGTATACTCTAGAAAAGTCTTAGAGGGTATCTAAGCAGTTGTTCCTGGAGTGATCAGTGTGTGATCAGAAGACTCTGGAAGACTTAGTTGCTGACTAAGTGGAAAACCATGGTAATCCGTGCGATTAGTGGATTAAATCCTCAGTTGAGGTAAATCATCTCTGCGGGGGTGGACTGGAGTAGTTTAGTTAACAACGAACCAGGATAAAAATAACTGTGCAATTTATTTTTATCTGTCAAGTTTTTAAAGCTACACTTATTCAAACCCCCCCTTTCTAAGTGTTTTTCTATCCTTCAATTGGCATCAGAGCGCCGGTTCTAAGGTGCAAGCACTTAACCGTGTTTAGAAAAGATTCAGGAAGAGAAAAACGCTTCAGTAAAAGATGGTTGATGAAAGTGAAAAGTCTACACCTGCATCTACATCTGGCTCTGCTGAGCAACACAACGGTAACAATGGTTATACTAGACCGCCGGTATTTGATGGTGAAAACTTTGAATACTGGAAAGATAAACTGGAAAGTTACTTTCTTGGTCTAGATGGTGATCTATGGGATCTTCTGATGGATGGTTACAAACATCCAGTAAATGCCAGTGGCGTAAAGCTGACAAGGCAAGAAATGAATGATGATCAGAAAAAGCTTTTCAGGAATCATCATAAATGCAGAACTGTTTTGCTGAATGCTATCTCTCATGCTGAGTATGAGAAGATATCTAACAGGGAAACGACCTATGACATATATGAGTCTTTGAAAATGACTCATGAAGGAAATGCTCAAGTCAAGGAGACTAAAGCTCTAGCTTTAATCCAGAAGTATGAAGCCTTCAAGATGGAGGATGATGAAGACATTGAAAAGATGTTTTCAAGATTTCAAACTCTTACTGCTGGATTGAGAGTTCTTGACAAGGGATACACCAAGGCTGATCATGTAAAGAAGATCATCAGAAGCTTACCCAGAAGATGGGGTCCTATGGTGACTGCATTCAAGATTGCAAAGAATCTGAATGAAGTTTCTCTGGAAGAGCTTATCAGTGCCTTGAGAAGCCATGAAATAGAGCTGGACGCAAATGAGCCTCAAAAGAAAGGTAAGTCTATTGCATTAAAATCCAATATCAAGAAATGCACTAACGCTTTTCAGGCTAGAGAAGAAGATCCTGAAGAATCAGAATCTGAAGAAGAAGATGAACTGTCCTTGATCTCCAGAAGGCTAAATCAACTCTGGAAGAACAAGCAAAGGAAGTTCAGAGGCGTCAGAAGTTCAAAGAAATTTGAACGTGGAGAATCTTCTGATGACAGAAGATTTGACAAGAAGAAGGTCATGTGCTATGAATGCAATGAGTCTGGACACTTCAAGAATGAATGTCCAAAACTTCAGAAGGAAAATCCCAAGAAGAAGTTTCATAAGAAGAAAGGTCTTATGGCAACCTGGGATGAGTCAGAAGATGATTCAGACTCTGAAGATGAGCAGGCTAACTGTGCGCTGATGGCGACAGAAGATGACAGATCAGAATCTACATCAGAATCAGATTCTGAAGAGGTATTTTCTGAACTTACTAGAGATGAGTTAGTTTCCGGTCTAACAGAACTTCTGGAATTCAAGTCTCAGATTAGTCTCAAATACAAAAAGCTGAAAAAGCTATTTGAATTTGAAACAAAGAAGCTTGAGTTGGAAAATTCTGAATTAAAAGAAAAACTTTTAAAATTATCCAATAATGTTGGATCTCCTTCTGATTCAGAAAAATCCACTCCTAGTCTAAACCATATTCTGAAAGAATATGATTTAAGTTTCAGGAAGTTCTTATCTAGAAGTATTGGCAGAAGTCAGCTAGCTTCTATGATATATGCTGTGTCTGGAAACAAAAGAGTCGGCATTGGTTTTGAGGGTGAAACCCCATACAAACTTGAACCTGTTGATGAAATGAAACTCACATACAAGCCATTGTATGATCAGTTCAAGTATGGCCACTCCCATGATATTAGGCACACTTCACATGCTCAAAGTTTTCACATAACACACACCAAAAAGCATGTGACACAACCTAGGAAATATCATAAAACTCACATTAAAAATTATCATGTTGTTCCTCCTATTGCTTACAATGTTAAACCCAAGTTCAATCAGAACTTGAGAAAATCTAACAAGAAAGGACCCAAAAAGATGTGGGTACCTAAGGATAAGATTATTCCTATTGCAGATATCCTTGACTGCAAAAAGGACAAAGCACAACATGTCATGGTACCTGGACTCTGGATGCTCACGACACATGACAGGAAGAAGGTCTATGTTCCAAGACCTGGTGCTTAAGTCCGGAGGAGAAGTCAAGTTTGGAGGAGATCAGAAGGGCAAGATAATTGGCTCTGGAACTATAAAGTCTGGTAACTCTCCTTCCATTTCTAATGTACTTCTTGTAGAAGGATTAACACATAACCTCTTATCTATCAGTCAATTGAGTGACAATGGTTATGATATAATCTTTAATCAAAAGTCTTGCAAAGCTGTAAATCAGAAGGATGGCTCAATCCTATTTACAGGCAAGAGGAAGAACAACATTTATAAGACAGATCTGCAAGATCTTATGAGTCAGAAGGTGACTTGTCTTATGTCTGTTTCTGAAGAGCAGTGGGTCTGGCACAGAAGATTAGGTCATGCTAGTTTGAGAAAGATTTCTCAGATTAACAAACTGGATCTTGTCAGAGGACTCCCTAATCTGAAATTCAAATCATATGCTCTTTGTGAAGCATGTCAGAAGGGCAAGTTCTCCAAACCTGCATTCAAGTCCAAGAATGTTGTTTCTACCTCAAGGCCATTAGAACTCTTGCACATTGATCTGTTTGGCCCAGTCAAAACAGCATCTGTCAGAGGGAAGAAATATGGATTAGTCATCGTAGATGATTATAGCCGCTGGACATGGGTAAAATTCTTGAAACACAAGGATGAGTCTCATTCAGTGTTCTTTGATTTCTGCATTCAGATTCAATCTGAAAAAGAGTGTAAAATCATAAAGGTCAGAAGTGATCATGGTGGTGAATTTGAGAACAGATCCTTTGAAGAATTCTTCAAAGAAAATGGTATTGCCCATGATTTCTCTTGTCCTAGAACTCCACAGCAAAATGGGGTTGTAGAACGAAAGAATAGGACTCTACAAGAAATGGCCAGAACCATGATCAATGAAACCAATATGGCTAAGCATTTCTGGGCAGAAGCAATAAACACTGCATGCTATATTCAGAATAGAATCTCTATCAGACCTATTCTAAATAAGACTCCTTATGAATTGTGGAAGAATAGAAAGCCCAACATTTCATATTTCCATCCTTTTGGATGTGTATGCTTTATTCTGAACACTAAAGATCATCTTGGTAAGTTTGATTCCAAAGCACAAAAATGTTTCCTTCTTGGATATTCTGAACGCTCAAAAGGCTACAGAGTATACAATACTGAAACATTGATTGTAGAAGAATCAATCAATATCAGGTTTGATGATAAGCTTGGTTCTGAAAAACCAAAGCAGTTTGATAATTTTGCAGATTGGGATATTGATATATCAGAAGTTGTTGAGCCAAGAAGCAACGCATCAGAAGCAGAGCTTCTCAGAAGCAAAGAATCTGAAGACCAAGTATCAGCTTCTCTGGAGAATCTAAGCATTTCTGAAGAACCATCTGTCAGAAGATCATCCAGACTCATCTCTGATCATTCAGAAGATGTCATTCTTGGAAAGAAGGATGATCCAATCAGAACAAGAGCATTCCTTAAGAACAATGCAAACTGTCAATTAGGTCTTGTATCTTTGATCGAGCCAACTTCTGTTGATCATGCTCTAGAAGATCCAGACTGGATAATTGCTATGCAAGAAGAACTGAACCAGTTTACAAGGAATGATGTTTGGGATCTTGTTCCTAGACCAGATGGATTCAAAATAATAGGTACAAAATGGGTCTTCAGAAACAAGCCCAGAATTAGAAGATGAGAAGTTCTTATATATGGGTATCTTCTGAAATGAAATCTTTTTCTTAAGAAGTTCTGATTGAAATCAATTAGAAATTGTGATTCAGTTATTACTAATGTTTCATTGTCTAAGTTGATTCAGAATCTCTTTAAAAGCAAAACAGCTGTAACTGGCTATCCAGATGGTAAACACGTGTTCACTATTCCTGGACAAGCGTGCGTGCAGTTGAGGGGACGTCTACTTAGGTAACTGTGCAAATCACGTCTTTTGTCATTATTATCTCTCCTCACGTCACGTAACATTAAATGCTTTTCATCATTTACTCTCTTTCAGTTTTCTTTTTATATTCTTCAAACGTTTCTTTTCCCTCTTATATTTCTCTCACTCTGCATTCAGTTTCTTTTTTCGTTCTCTCTCTTTACATTCATATCATAAACCCTAGCAGTTTCAAATATTTGCAACTTCATCATGAATCCACCGTCAAGCTCTGGGAATCAAGATAATGATCGGAAACTAAAGAGAAAGGCAACTGCTGAACCAGAAACCAAACCAAAAAGAGTAAGGATCACTCCCTCTTCAAAGATCTCCACCACCTCTTCCTCCTCATTCATCCTCTCGGAACCACCTTCTTCACCATCTGATATCTCCTCTCCTTCAACCCATCCATCAGATATTCCTTCATCTCTCTCACACCCTTTGCCCACCAGAACACCTAATCCCTATAGTGTTGCTCTTCCCGACTCCAGGTTCACTGTCAACCCTCCAACCCCTACCACTCAATCATATCTAGAGCTTTTACATTCTGATGTAAATGGCTGGTTGGAGATTCTGGGTGCTGCTCACCTTAACCATCTGGATGAGTATGCTACAAGCAACCTTTGGGATACCTTTCGTCAGGATATTCTGGTTAGGGCTACAGACACTCAGAGAAGGATCATGTCTGAAGCTCCTGGTATTCATGGTCTTCGGTTGGAAGCTGGTGAAAGCAGCTATCACCATCTCATCAGGAACAGAAGTGTTCTTGAGAAGAAGATACCTACAGATGAGTTGGAAGAAGAAAATCTCTGCAGAGACATCGTGGTGTGGAAACCATGGTTTCCTGTGCTGACTGGAGATTTTCAGTGGCTGTTTAACTGGTTCAGAATGAACCCTTCTGAAAAAGCACCTCACATGGTCTTTCCAGTAGTGGTTTATCCTGCTGAAGTTGCTGGTCCTACTCCTCCAACAAACCTAGCAGCTATTCTTCAAGCGTTGGAAGCTGGAACTTCTGAGCTGCCTGAACCAGAATATGCTAAGGCGACTTCTGAGTCAGACTCAGATGAGGAAATGGAAGATGCACAAGCTGAAGATCTTCCAGAAGATCACCCTGCTGAGATTGCTGTCCAGTTTGGCAGAAATTCAGGTGCCTCTTCTTCTGGTGAAACCTCAGCTCTGATGGAGACCTTGGAAGCTCTTCATTAGAATCAAGCTATGCTGGCTTCTCGTTTGGACGCGCAAGAAGTAGCCAATGCTGAGTTTCGCTCCTTCATGGCAAGGCAAGCTACAAGCACTGACGGGATTCATGATGTTCTGGCGCGGATTTTGCGTAGGCTAGGATCTTAGTCCTTTGGTCTTTGTAGTTTTCTTTCCTTGTTGCATCTGTTTTCCTGCATTCCTCTCTTGTAATCCTTTTTTGATTATCAATGAAAAGGTTCCTTGTTTTACATTTCATGGATTTTTATTTGTCGTTTTATTCATCTGAATCTTTTGATATATTCTTTTTGATGTTATGACAAAAAGGGGGAGAAGATAAATGATAAATGATTTGATTAATCTATCAGTTGCTGGGTAAAGCTCCCACACATTTACTAACAAGAACTGCAAGTTCTATATGGTTTAAGTGTTTTGCAGGTATAAAGAAGTGAAGAGAATCTTCAAAGCAAACACAAGAAGCAAAACCATAAGAAGTGTTATTCTGTAAAAAGAATAAGCTCATGGAAATTGAAGCAAGCCGAGTGCTGTCAAGCTTCAGAAATCAGAAGCAAGAAAGAAGAATGAATCAGAAGCACTGATAATAGAATTTGATCCATATTTGTCTATTTGCTTTGACAAAATTCTATTTGCTCTGATACATTATTTTAGCCTATATGGCTCTGATACATATCATGTGTTCTAATATACATTTTATGTTCTGACTCGTTCATGTTGACTTTTGTCGTTTAGTTTTTGTTCTGTAACATTTCAGGATGTAGAGATGCTCTGATGATGCTCTGGTACATTCAACAATGTTCTGATACAAATCTAGCATGAAGTGAGGTTGGTAGAAATTCAAGCTCTGAAGCTATCCGAGGGAAGCAGAAATCAGAAGCTGTGAATGTTCTAAAGATCCAGAAAACTCAAGTTCTGAAGCTGTCCTAAATGGAAGCAGAAATCAGAAGCTGTGAATGTTCTGAAGATCAAAGAAATTCAAGTTCTGAAGCTGTCCTAAATGGAAGCAGAAATCAGAAGCTGTGAATGTTCTGAAGATCAAAGAAATTCAAGTTCTGAAGCTGTCCTAGATGGAAGCAGGAATCAGAAGCTGTGAGTGTTCTAGGGATCTAAGGAAATTCTAGTTCTGAAGCTGTCCAATGGAAGCAGAAGTCAGAAGCTATGAATTCTCTAAAGACAGAAGCTTATGTGATCGTCTCTACCGAAATAATCAGGGAAGTCTTTTATTAAAGTTCTTCGAGTATTTATTTCAGGGGGAGATTATTTATCTCAGGGGGAGATTGTTAATCTCAGGGGGAGACATATTCATATGCTTATGCTATAGCTGTGTAATTTGTCTTTTGCCGTCTGCTCTTTCTGATCGCAAATTCATATCATTTATATATGTTTTTGTCATCATCAAAAAGGGGGAGATTGTTAGAACAAGATTTGTTCTGATCAATTATCTTAGTTTTGATGATAACAATAATATGAATTTTGCTTAAGATAATATGGTACTCTAATCCAATGCAATTTCCTTTTCAGGAAATATATAAAGAGTATGCATAATTCAGCGCTCAGAAGCTTTGTCTCAAAGGGTTCAGCATGCAACATCAGAACATGGTCTGGCAAGACATCAGAAGATGGTCGAAGCAGAATCAGAACATGGGTCTATGGAAGCATCAGAAGAACAAGAGAACAGAAGCACTGAAGTTCTGATGGTATCACGCTCAGAAGCACTTCAAGGTCAGAAGATCAGAAGATGCTTTGCACCAAGCTGTTTGACTCTGATGATATTCAAACGTTGTATTCACAAACATCAGATCAGAAGGAAGTACAAGTGGCAAGCTACGCTGACTGACAAAAGGAACGTTAAAAGCTATAATAGGCTACGTCAGTAGACACAGCGTGAACAAGGCTCGAGGTAGTTGACAAAAGCGAATAACATTAAATGCGATGCTGTACGGAACACGCAAAGCATTAAATGCACTCAACGGTCATCTTCTCCAACGCCTATAAATATGAAGTTCTGATGAGAAGCAAGGTTAACAATTCTGACGATTTGCAAAACAATTAACTTGCTGAAACTCTGTTCAAACTCAAAGCTCAGAATCTTCATCTTCATCAAAGCTCACTACATTGCTGTTGTAATATATTAGTGAGATTAAGCTTAAACGTTAAGAGAAATATCACAGTTTGTGATTATCGCTTTTAAGAAGCAATTGTAATACTCTTAGAATTGATTACATTAAGTTGTAAGGAACTAGAGTGATCGTGTGGATCAGAATACTCTAGGAAGTCTTAGAGGTTATCTAAGCAGGTTGTAACTAGAGTGATCGTGTGGATCAGTATACTCTAGAAAAGTCTTAGAGGGTATCTAAGCAGTTGTTCCTGGAGTGATCAGTGTGTGATCAGAAGACTCTGGAAGACTTAGTTGCTGACTAAGTGGAAAACCATTGTAATCCGTGCGATTAGTGGATTAAATCCTCAGTTGAGGTAAATCATCTCTGCGGGGGTGGACTGGAGTAGTTTAGTTAACAACGAACCAGGATAAAAATAACTGTGCAATTTATTTTTATCTGTCAAGTTTTTAAAGCTACACTTATTCAAACCCCCCCTTTCTAAGTGTTTTTCTATCCTTCAGCATGAGGTGTGAATCCCCCTACTCAAAAATAATAACATTCAGATTCAAAGGTCTTACAGTTGGGGAGGAGGCGAGATCATCCCAGGTTATCTCGTTTAGAGCATCTGATAAAAAAATTCACGAAGATGGGATACCAATGGTAAATCTTCCCTTGGTGCACCGATCTTTGAGAGACCTCGAGATGGAGGGTTAGATTCAGGAAATTTATGTCACAAGGAAAGTCCACTGCCGACCCCCAACGACTTTTCCTCCCTCATTTGTTGCTCATTCTAGTTCAAGAACAGTTAGGGAGCTTAAGTTCTATAACTCTGAAGAATAGATGATAACAAATTTGTACCGGATGCGGATGAGAGCTATTGTCTTGGCTTTTGGAGTCGTATAGAAGGGTGAGGTTTTGGCGCTTCAGTGTCTCCAGAAACAAAAAGAAAATCTCTAAGAGCGCCTTGGCGCGCTTGTTATCGAAATGGACATGGTTCTTCGTGAACTTGCAAGGTCTGCTAATATCTTGAGAGAAATAAGTGACGAGGTGTGAGTATTCCGGTACCCCTCTTTATTGGTTAAGAAGGTGAGGACGTTAATCTTGGGAATAAAGGAGAGAGGTACAACCTTGACGTCGATCTGACAGGTTGTTCAATAGAGAAACTACATTAACCAATGTAAATCGGACTTGATATTCTTCCCATAAGACAATAGGGGAGCTAGAGAAGTCCTTGAATGAAGCTTAAGATAGTTTGAAGACGGCTTAGAATAAATTATATGTGAGATGCAATCTAAAAAGGTTTACATGACTAAAGAGTATGTGAAAGTTGTGGAATTTATTTACTGTATTATTTAAGTGGTTTTTAAGAATGCCTTGAAACTAATGGAAATTTTTTATAATTGGATAAAATAAAGTTTAATATAATATCTCATGGTTCGGAAAATATAATTAGGGGTGTAAACGGATCAAAAAATCTAATTAAATCGACAATCCAAACCAAACTAAACCGAAATTAAATCGATTATTATTAGTTTGGTTTAAAAACCAAACCAATAAAAACCGATGTGGTTTGGTTCGATCATCGGTTTTAGTTTTTAGGAACCGCCAATCCGATGAACCGAACCAATGGAAATAATGACGCTCTAAATATTTTATTCTACCCATCATTAAACTTAAATTTTTTATCGGTCCAACCATTATCCATCTTTGTGTACATTTCCTTCCTTTAAGCAAAACACGTATCTAGAACCAAATTCTAAAGCATAGAAAGTAGAAACCATAAGTCACAAAAAAAATGCTTTCACAGAACTGCTGCTCTTGCTGCCCGCAACTATTGTTCCTTTCACTACCGTCATTCTAATATGTTATGGTCGTCTTCTTCGTGTTCAAGTTCTCTTTGTTAATTTTCATATTACTTTGTACTTTTTTTTCTTCTTTTTCTTCATCAAAATTCATCCAGGTCTTGTTACAAAATAGTTTTGATGCGTGTTTCAGGTGTAAAACATGTTAATGAATGTGCGTTTTGTTATATTCTATATGTTAAGCTTTGAAATCCCTTTCTAACTTTCTGATGCTAACTGTTAACTTTTATATTTGATAGTGAACTTATTTCATGATACAATAGAAATCATGTCACTATTTCGTATGGAATAAGAGCAACTTGTAATTTGTTTGAACAAATATAGCATGAAATAAATAACATAAAATGTAGGCTTAATTGTAATTTTGGCCCCCCTATTATTCGTTTTTTTGTGTTTTGGTCCCTTTATTTTAAAATCCGGAATTTTAGTTCCTATATTTTAGTTTTTTGAGGATTTTGGCCCCCCTGCAAATTTGAGGGCAATTTAAATGAAATGACGCTCACATTGATGATGTGTTAGTGTCAGTTCAACAATGAACTGTTCAAAAAATCTAATTTTATTTAAGATTTATGTTGAATATGTCATCAATTTGAGTTTCATTTTATTAAAAATTGCCTTCAGATTTGCAAGGGGACCAAAATCCTCAAAAAACTAAAATAAATGGACTAAAATTCTGGATTTAAAAATAGGGGGACCAAAACAAAAAAAAAACGGATAATAGGGGGACCAAAATTGCAATTAAGCCTAAAATGTATTATTTTAAAAAATAATAGTATAAAATACACCAAAAAACACGATAATAGAGAATATACGGATGAATATAATGTTTTAATAAATAATAGTTTAAAATACACAAAAAAATACGATAATGGAGAATATACGGATGAATATAATGTTTTAAAAAATAAACATTGTAAACCGATCTACCAAACCAAACCAAACCAAACCGGTTAGTTTGGTTCGGTTTCATTTTTGAAAAATGTTGAAAACCGAGTCAAACCAAACCGATGGAAATATCATTGGTTCGGACCTTTTTTAACTAAAAACCAATCCAAACCGATCCGATTACACCCCTAAAAATAATTATGACTTCAATAAATAAATAAATAAATGTGTTTTAGTATCATGTGATATTGATTAAATTAAATTATAACATGGGCAAGAAAAAGACATATATGAAACTATTCACTTCATTTTCTAAATCAATGTTTTCGTGAAGCTTATTTTGGTATTCATTGTTGTTGGTTGTGCTTTCTTCCATCATTTTGTTGTTTGCAAAATGTTTAAAATTTTCAGTGCTTCTGAGTTAGTATCTATTAATTTTCAGTTGGAATCTCTGCAGGATTTGAAATGGATCGGCTCTTTACAAGTTTAGTCAACGGAGATGCAACAAAATTGACCAATGTCTGAACGACTTGGACTTCAGCATCTGCGTCGAATCTCAAGAATTATTCCATTATGAATTGAAATAAATAAAGAGAATTTCTTCACCCACCTCCCAACCTTTTTGGCCACCTCCGGTGAATTTACCACAATACCCCTTGTTTCGGAAGTTCATTTCCGAAACTGTACTTTTTTTCTTGAAAAAGGTGTTTTCGGAAATGAACTTCCGAAAACGTGTTTTTTTTAATATAAAATATTGATTTCGGAGATGCATCTCCGAAATAAAGTGACTTTTTCAGAAAATGTGGTGTTTCGGAAGTTCATCTCCGAACGCACCCCCTGGGGAATTCGGAAATGAACTTCCGAAAATATGTCTGGACAGAATAAAATGAAAAACAACAACAATTCGCTTTATTTAATCGGGTGAAGATTACAACGATAATATTACATAAAATTAAAGTTACATATTGTTCAACACGGGTAAGTGGGGATGAGAGAGTGGTGGGGAGAAAAAAAGACTTCCAACGAAAATTAAAGCTACAATTCGCTTTATTTAATCGGGTGAAGATTACAACGATAATATTATCATCTTAGTTTTTGGAAGTGGTAACCCGGGCCGGAACATATGACGGAGGAGCTGGATGTCCGGAGGAAGAAGAACCGGAGGTACGTCCACCGCGACACAAAGGAGCCAATCAATGTAAGCTATAGTTTATCATTATCATCAGGGGACGTCATTACAAAAAATTGGGAAAAAAATCTTATTATTTTTAATCTTGATTTTTTAGAAATGACGTCCCCAGATGATAATGATAAACTATAGCTTACATTGATTGGCTCATTTGTCTCGCGGTGGACGTACCTCCGGTTCTTCTTCCTCCGGACATCCACCTCCTCCGTCATATGTTCCAGCCCCGGTTACCACTTCCAAAAACTAAGATGATAAATCCAATACAAAAACATTATTCGATACAATCCGAAATCAGAACAAAACAAGACACGTCAAACAAGACAAAAGCATGTTATTCTGCCCGACGAGCGTTACAAAATACACATCAGACAAAATAAAAACACGTTATTCTTCCCGACGAGCGAACTCCTCCGAATGAAGATAATTATACCAATCCTCATCCCACTCAGTATCAGAACCATCAGCGTTGATCACGCCTGAAGGCTGCGAAGCAGAACCAGTCAAAAGCTTCTTCTTCTCCTTCTTCTCCTTCACTTCCTTCACCTCCTTCACCTCCTTCACCTCTTTCACCTCTTTCACCTCTTTCACCTCCTTCTTTGAAGAACCCTTTCTTCCCTTAGCGTCAGTCCTGCGTGCTGGTTGGTTGCCTGACATGTTCCTGTAAACAATTGAAATTGATTAATATGAGAGACAAAATAAAAAACAAAAAAATTTGAACTTCTGATACATTTCGGAAGTTCATTTCCGAAAACTGGGATGGAGGTGTTTTCGGAAATGAACTTCCGAAACACCCCTGCGATGGGATTTTCTGCAACTTCCATGGCAGACCCCTAAACCAAACTTCAAAACAAATCAAAATGCTTCTAAACAACCTAAATACTACTAACAACCTAACCATATATCATTTATACAATTAAAACCCTAAATAACATGCATTTGAATAATAGATCTAAAAATTTCAAAACTTACAAAGTGTTAGGATTGAGGGCTTTTGAATGTTGTTTAGCAGTGTGATTGGAGCCTTGATGGAGCTTTGGAATTCTGTTTGCACAAATTTTCGCCTTTGCCACTTTTTGTTTTGATTTAGGGTAAATGATTGGGGGAGGGGGAGTGTTTTGATAAATCTGCAGAAATCGCAGTATTTCGGAAGTGCACTTCCGAAATGCTGTTTTCGGAAATGAACTTCCGAATTAAGAAAATTTTTAAAAAAAAAAAGCGCTTCGGAAGTTCATTTCCGAAGCAGGGGTATTTTGGGATTTTCGCTGGGGGTGACCCCCATAGGGAGGTGGCTAAAGAAATTTTCTAAATAAATCAAATACTGTAAAATAACATTACAGTAAATGTTATGAATTAATTAACTTATTTGTTGAAAGAGAGTGATTGATTTAAAACAAGATAAAGACAAACTTACAAAATTTCCATTACTCCAAAGTCACTCAAGCCAAACCCAGATAGAGAGTAAATTAGAGAAAGATAAAGAATTGAATTTTAGAGAATCCAAAACCCTAAATTGGTTATGTTGATTGAGAGTTCTGATAATTCAATCAGCACAAATGTGAAATCAAAGACTAAAGTTGTAATCGGTGAATATATAGTGTATTAAAACTTTTATTTCTCTTAAAGTTGTGTTGTAAGAACACAAAATGGACATAGAATATTAGATGATACTTTAGTAATTTAAACTTGTATTTTACAAAATAAACTAAAAAAGAAAATAATAAAAGTAATAATGACACAACCTTGTATGTGTTATAAAAAAGTTTTATAATTTAAAAAAAAAAATTACTATTATTTTCTTATATTATAAAAAATAGTACTACTTACCATGTATTCCATTTTGATGTCCACTTTTATATTGAAATAGCATCATTGTTTTATTTTTAATAGAAACTAAATTTGAAGATCATAATTTTATAGAAAATGCCATTATATAAAGTTTTAAAAAATGATATTGGCACAAAAAGACATACCACTGTTTTTTTTAACAAAAATAATGCTACATTGAAGTAAATACCATGTTTTCTTTTGGCTAGTAAATTAAGTCACCATATAAACCTTTGAATCCCAGGCTCATGATCCCAATGAAATGGCCGAAACAAAAACATTAACATTGTAAAGATATTAACCCCAAGATATAGCATCCCTGTAAGAAGCCAATGTGGATCATCCCTTATGTTACAGTGAAGCACCAAGAAATAGAATGGTATGGTGTAATATCTGAATTCTATGAGTGGAGCTGGTACAAGAACAGCAGCTGTAGCCAAAAAGTATGCCAATATCCATAATTTACTTCTAACTTTACCTGTATGAGAAAATATTATTGTTATAAATATAATCCCGCAAGCAATTGATCAAAACAAAATACTTAGTTTGGAAATGAACTAACCCAACATATGGATGATTGAAAGCCATGAATACGTGTAAACTGGGACGAGAAGATATCTAATTGACCAGTGAGCCATGATTACTTTCCTCCAGAGATAGAAAGGGTAATGGCGGTTATCAGCAAGAAGGTACGGATGCGCTACACTGCAAAAACCAATTGAAAGGCACTCAGCAAAACAATAAACATTAATCATGTCTTAGAATGCGTTATAATAGATTAAGTTGAGCTGTAAGTTGAGCATGCAATAATAGAATATTAGAATAAAATGCTTTTGGAAATATGACTGAATTGATCAGAATATGCACTTCATTATTGAAACATGAAAATACAGATTCTGCTTGCTACTAAGTTGGTGATATGAGTCAGATGTGACCTGAAAAAGTGTACAGACAAAATGCCAGCAATGAGGGCCAGGAACATCTGAATGTAACTAAGGGGCCTACTTCTCCAAAATGACTGAAACATGTCCACAGCATGGGTGAAAGTGAAATGCATGGGAGCCTGAGCCAAAACAGAAACTAAACCAAAATATAGCATCTGAGCAAAATGTGGAGAAACAGCATGTGCTTCTTTTGCACCTGCGTTGTCATTAAAATATGTTAAGAAGAGGGTCTTATGGGCCAAAAATATCACAAAGGATAAATAACAAGAAAAAGAATGTTACCCAGAACAATACTTCCATTCCAATAGACAAATAAAAGAAAGGCTATCAACACCATGAGATAGGGGCTAAATGAAATTAAAAGCTCCAACTTCATATGCCATATTGTTAAAAGTACTGTCCAAATTTCATCAAACAAATCTGCAAAATAATATTACAATGTGTATGAGCATAAAAGCATACAAGATTTTATTTTCTTACGTATATGAGCATAAAAGAGACCTTGCAGTTTTCAAGCAAACCTGAAGAGAATGAAGGAGAAGATGCATTTATCCTAGGCAGAGAGTACTCGGAAGTATTTACAGTTTTAGCAGATTTTCTCCTTTTAAGATTTAAACCCTTTGTACCAATAACATGTGTGAAATCATGTTCAACTGATACATCTGACTTGGCTGTTTTTGCATTGCCCTTTCTACGCATCAGAGAAATGTCTATTATACCAATGCATGCAACAAAAAGCACCCATATAATATTTGTTTGTCGAACAACAACTGCAAAGGCTCCAACCTACATAAACAATATTGGATGTGTTAATGCCACTCTATAAAATACAATTATGTATAGAATTATCTATATATGTTGCGGTGCTAAAGGTGAAATAGTCCACACATAAGAAGTGTCTAGACCTGCTCATCAACATATATAAAAAGGGAAAGAAGAAAATTGACTTACTAGTTTATAATCTAGACTAGAAGCAAACATACAGCAGAAAAGAGATAGAAAAGATCCATTTAAACTAAGAATAGCAATGAAAATAAAACTAATTCACATAAAATAATAATAGTTTTTATAGAGTTTTTTCTGGAATCAGATGATCACGAGGAATTGATTAAGTATATCTTGAATATACCGGGTCTTCCGATAATGATAAGAATACACTTTTCCCTCAGTTGTGTATGTACAAATTTATCTTAATAAGAAACAAACGAGGTCTGTGGCTCCGTGCAGTCAGTATGCTCAGTAACAAGTATCAAGTTATAATTATTAGGCATCTGTATCTGTAATCACATGATATTAAAATAAATGAACTTAAAAAAAAACAGTATATACACTAAGTTAAATCTAGATATCAATTTGTATACAAGTTTGCTACATAAAAGTGTAAATATACCTTACCAATGCACTTAACCAGTAATTCTTTTTCAAACTTGCAAGATACATAGCCAGCACAGCAGTAACGGATGCAACATCCGTATAATAAAGAAAAGTGAAGAACCAATGAAGGGGGTACAAGGATAGGACAACTGCATGAAGCATTGCCTTTCGGTCACCTAGAGTAGGTTTCAAGTGAATAATGATGTCATATATAATTATGCTGCATGTGATTGCTAAGAAACCATTGATTGATCGAAGAATGGAAGCAGAGCACACATCCAAAAATGATGAAGCAGCTTCTACACAGTATAAGCCTGGAAACAAAGAAGCAATATGGGCAAGTGAAAGATAGTACCTGCAAAAGTATTTATATTCGAAAGATCAACAGTCGTAATTGATACTACAATATTAGGTTTATGATAATGATTATCTGGCTAAAATTGTTTAAGTTCACTCAAATTCCCGATTTTCAAATTTACGCAGTACTTCAAATATCATCTTCTAGCAGAGCCAGAAAGTCATAGAATTTCGCAAACATTCAAAAATTTTAATTATTCAAAATGGCCCAGGTTCTTCCCCAGATGTGTTATATGTTTTTACTACTTCAACTTAACTGTATATTCATTAAGTAACCTTGTGGATGTTTCCATTTGTATGATTATTCATTTATTAATCACACTACAGTTAGATCATACAAAAAACCATCCAGTTATAAATTGCTAGATTAAAATTTTTCTTCCACCAAAAGTGCTTAACATATTCCTACAACTGCTTCCTTTCCAAGTGCTTACATGGGATATACGAGCCACAAATTGGTATCTCCTATCTAGTTAGTTGTTTCTGAAAGATTGCATATTTTCTGTTCTTCATCCTAAGATGTGTTCTTTCCACTCCCTTTTCATTTCATCATAATAAGCAGATTTTTTATTTTTGAATTAAGTGTACGAGAATCGAACCTAAGCCTTTCAAGCAAAGTGCTTTGTTCACTACCAGCTGAGCTAACATCCAAAGGCACATTACTATAGAAAAGCTATGTTTATTACTGAAAAAGCAGTATAATATACGCTATTGAGATCAAATGTTTCGTAAAGAGATAGCAGAACATACAGGCCAGGAGGGGTGGTAATCATAGGGTCCCAACTTCCAAAATTTCCCTTACAGTACTGCTGAGCCTGTGGTATATGAAATATCTCATCCTGCAAATCATGAATATCAGTTATGACAAATGAATGGTAAAATTCTTCAGTCATTTAAAATATCAGCAACTGTCTATTCCCAAGTAAATAAACTTTTTCTTACCATATATGGCTCGGTAACTATGCGATTGACCATTATGGTGATAGGAACAACCCATGAGCTCACTATTGCTGCAAGAGCTAGTTTACCCATTTCCCTCTTCTATCTTCGATGATAACAGTACCAGGATAACTACAATTCTATGTGTCAAAAAGTGCACATCAACGTCGTGTGCAAATGCAACAGCTAAGACTTAGCATGTTCAACCTGAACTGTCAAGCAAAAGTCCTTCCATGAACAACCAACAACGAAAACAAACTAATATAAAACTCATTACTGTAAAGAAGGTAGAGAAGCAAACTGATCCTAAAAACAGGTGGAAAATATAAAGTAAAATAAACTCCTGAAAACCTATTACTATTTATACATAAGAAAACAACTGTGTTTATAGCTAGACAAACAATTGAGTTCTTTATAAAAGAGCCAACTTGAAACATCACAAAACATGTTATATTCTAAAGACTAGTATTGTCATCCGTGGATTTCAAAAAATAGCGGTTTGTTCAAATTATGCTACATTACAAGCTATAGCTGCTATTTGACAACACTTTGTATTAAGGGTCTGTTTGGATAAACATCTTATTTGCAGCTTATAACACAAGTGCTTACAAAAATAAGCGCTAACGAATAAGCTCGTATAAGCCATTTTTATAACAAAAGATAAAGTGAATTTAAATGGTTTTTATGCAAGATATAAGTTGTTCTCATAAGCTATCTTGAAGAACTTATAAAATAAGTTTAAAAAAAGTTTATAAATAATGTCATAAGTTGTTTTGATAAAGTCTCCCAAGCAGTGTCACAAAACTTATGCCAATCCAAAC
The DNA here is from genome assembly GCF_029867415.1 of Vicia villosa. Taxonomy (NCBI): domain Eukaryota; kingdom Viridiplantae; phylum Streptophyta; class Magnoliopsida; order Fabales; family Fabaceae; genus Vicia; species Vicia villosa. The sequence continues at coordinate 381,143 of NW_026705567.1, forward strand.
CGACCTTAAATCATGTATCACGCAACTATAGTGCAGTTATTTTTTCACTATCTGACAACAATGCAAATAACGAACCAATGTCATATCTACTCAAACTCAACATCAACAACAATAGTTTCAAGATCTTAATCAAGCATTAAGCAATAGCATAATATACGAAATTCATTCAGGTATAAAGAAATTGAAGAGCATACCACTAGAAAATAAGAGATCAAGAAAATTTGTACTGAAAATCAAAACATTTCCAATCAACATTTGAAGGTAATGTACCAGCTTTCATTCAAAAATCAACATACTAAAATTTTGGTATATTGAATTAAATCGAGTGATTTTTCATCAATTTGCATAATGCTTACTACGAAATTGAATTTTCAAACATTGTGCTAGGAAGCAAAATTAAGCTGGATCGCATCCTCGTGTGCGCACCAAAAGATGGTAACGAAAATTCCGAAAAAATTAATGAAGAGGAAAACCTGGAGTTTAGGGAGGCCGGCGACGAACTCCGCCCGCGTATTCCGGCAGGCTTTTCGTTTCCCGGCGGGGTTGAGGTCAGTGCGACGGCAGCTTGTTTCTGAGATGGAAGGGCAAAAGCGGAAGTGAAGGATGGGCTTCTCCGAAACAGAGTAGACTGGGCTTGGGGTTAGAGACCCATTGTTTGTAAATAAATTAAATATCATTAATTATATAAGTAATAAAATTTAATCTATTTTAATATAATAAAGGGTTAATACTGAGGTAAATTCGATTTACCCCTGATAAATATATAGCACTTAGATCCCTGCAGCTGTAATTGGGAGGGATTTGAAATTATTTGATGTGAGAATTGACCCGAACTAAATTAGACGATTTAGTAAACTAAATAATAATAAATAATAATAATAATAATAATAATAATAATAATAAAGTTTATAAAAAATAAAAAATAAATAAATAATAAACTGCATTATTATTCTTTTTTAGATAATAAAAACAATCTTTTAAAATAATATTCATAGATTTAAAAGATACAATATTATTATTGTTAAACCTTTAAACAATATGTAAAAACATTAATTGATTTGATAGAAAACCACAAGTGGCCAAAATAAAGAAATACTTTCAATAAATAGATATTTCTAATAAAATCAAATACTATAATTTGTTTTCATAAGAAATATTTCACTTTTATTTTTGTTAACATATTTTTATTTAAATAAAACAATAAAATAATTATTTAAATATAATAATTGTTAAATAAAATAAACATAAGAGTAGTCAAGAGTAAAATGTTTGTACTAAACCAACATGACATAAAGTGATGGGAAGAAAGAAATTTTTTAGATAGATATAGACATAAGAATTTTTTTTACACACAGATGTCCACTTTTAATGGTGATGAAAACTTCTTATTCACACTCAAAGAAGACTATGTCCACTTTGAAGAACTGGAGGAACAAGAGTTTAATCTTCAAATAATTGTCCACTTTCAACAGCGCGACAACTACTTTGACATGCTCAATGAACTCATTTACCCCAATTTTGTCAAACATTTCTGGGTGAATGCATCCATTTAGCATTTCAGTCAAGATGCATGTGAAATCTAGTCTGAGGTCTTTGGATTCCCAATCATCACTACTCCAACACTTATTGTTAAAGCAATAAAGTGTGAAAAGAATGACTTTTGCATTGAGAAGTTCATAAGAGATATCCCCTTTGTCTCCGAATTTCTCAAACTTCTTTATGCCAGCCCTGAAAAACATGGAAATGCCTCACTCTCACTCCCTTGGTAAAAATCTTGCATCAATTGCTGGTGGCAAATTTTCTGCCAAGACAAAAGGATCAGGACCTGCTCACTCATGATGACAAGCATCTCATGTACTTCCTTCAAACAAGGGTTAAAGTTAAACTAGCTCTCACCATCTTCAACTTCTTGAAGTCAAAAATCATGATCCCTCACGAGGAAACATGTTTCTTCATTCCTTACGGACGAGTTCTTTCAGAAATTTTCTCTCAAGAAGGGATTGCTAAGAAGGTGGAAAAAGTAGGCTTAACTGATGCTCTTGTGACCTGTTGGGGCTTAAATCTCGATGGTGCTGAAAGCTCTGATGGTCAGAGGCGGAAGTCCAGAAAGATTGAGTCTGGAGCTGGATCCTCTGCTTGTTAGACTTTTCCCTTCTTATCTCCACGAATTTCTCCTCGAGAGATTTCCCCTTCTTGTCTCCGCCAACTTTTCCTCTGAACTATCTTTTCTCATATTATTTTTATCTTTTTCAGTACACATCTTGTAATTTTGATTGATTAATGAAATGTTTCCTGTCATTTTGAATCAATATTATTGTTTTTCAGTTTTATCTATCTATTTTTTTTATTGATGACAAAGAGGGAGAAATGAGAAACAATATGATTTTGATTCGTTGTTATCCTAAGATAAGTCCCAATTATTTAAACAAATAAGTGGATTAACTTATGAGGTTATTATGCTTAATTGAATTTTCTGCCAAGTGTGGATATTTTTCTCTTTCTCGATTAAGATCGTGTTAGTAATATTTTTGAGTAGTAAAGCGCTGCGGAAGTAAAGCAACTAAAGTATATTGCAGAAAATTAAAGAGAATAAGGATAGTCAAGGATAATTGTGCAAAGCATAGTTATTATAGTCATTTAGTTAAGGATTAATTGTTGCAATCATTACATGTGTCTGTTTTTGAAGTGGAAGGATCTCGTATAACCTTTTCTATTTTTTCTCTTAGATTTCTTAGTTATTTTTCTAGAGCTTTATTTTTAGTTTCAAGAATTGAAATTCTATTATTTGATGTTGAAATGATTTTTTCCAGTTTGGTTGTTTCTTCAGATAATCCCTTACATATTTTAAATAAATCATTGTAATAAAATTTAGAAGTTACCTCATCTTCCTGATGTTTTGTCATTATATAGATGTTGGTTTTTTCCTCTTCATTATCTGAGGATTCCATACCATTGTCTCCCCATGCGACACATGTCTTCTTCTCGTTGTGAATTCTTTTGGGTTTCTGATGGGTTAATGCAAAGACGACAATATGAAGATGACAAGAACTTACGCCAGTTTATACTCATGGGTTAATGCGCCCAACCTTGTCGTCTTCACCTCAGTAGTACCTTCATGGGTGATTTGGAGGATGTCCCACATTTCTTTAGCAATTTTGCAGTGAGAAACTTATAAGAATTCATCAAGACCAAGTGCGGTGGTGATAATGTTCTTAGCTTTCAAACTGTTTTGCTACAACAGTTTTTTTCAAGTTTTTTTTACTACAACACCATTAATTTTGTATGTAGGAACAAATGGTCCATCTTTCACAGTTTTCTAAATACCACAATTCATTCCTTCTATGAAGAATTTTATTTTCTCTTTCTATAACCCATACCTTTCTCCATTAAAGGATGGAGGTTTGATAGTGAATAGATTAAAGTCATCCATCCTCCTGAGAAATTAGTCCATAACAAGAGTTACGCTCTGATGCAACTTGTTGAACAAGTGACCTCAAGCACAAAGGCGGGGGGTGTGAAATATGGTTTTTTGAAAAGTGTGAATATTTTTCCCTTTCTCGATTAAGATCGTGTTAGTAATTTTTTTGAGCAGTAAAGCGTAGCGGAAGTAAAGTAAATAAGATATGTTGCAAAAAATTAAAGAAAATAATGATAGAAAGATTGCATTAGAGAGTTATCCAAGTTTGGCTGAATGTTGGCTTAATCTTGTCCCCAAGTGTTCTTCTTGAGATTTTTCACTATAGACTTGTGAGATTTTATCGGTTATGTCCATGAACCTTAATACAATATGACCTTTTGAATTTGAACAAACTTATTCTTAACCTATGGATGACTTTCACCCAACACCTAAGTTTTTCACCGGCTAAGTTTAATAAACCAATAACACAGATCTATGGTTGATCTCAAAAACCAAAACTTAATTTCTTAAAGGTATCATACCCTTAAGACTATCAACAACCAGCACAACCACTTACAAAATTATATTCTCCTCACAAATAAAATTTCACTATAAAGCATTAAGGTAACCAAAAGTGAAGAAAGAAAATTTCTAGAGAGATTAGAGAGATAAATTCCAAACAAATATGAAAATGTTGGAAAGTGGCATGATTTCAAGTGAGGAGACCTCCCTTTATTAAGTAATTGGAATCACTAGAAAAGGAAACAATTTATGGGTCCCAGTAACTATTTAATCGATTGATCTAATTAATTAAATTAAATAAATATGATCGTTATGATTCTCAAAATGGAAGGTTGTGATATATATGTTGTAGAAATTAAATCACCAGTACAAGTCAATCACTTCTACCTGCAAAATAATAAACAGTTAAACACACTTGAGGCGCGTAGATACACTGTCCTTATGGATTTATCTGCCTCATAAGCGCGAATCTTCCTGGATCCAATAGGTTGTTCCCAAAGAGCTTAATCGAGAATCTGCCTGTCCTTAGTATGAATCTGAGGTATTAGAACAACAAGAAATATTCTTTTAGATGGCTATAAGATTTCACCAGAAGAAAAAAATTTCAACAATTCATGTAGGTTTTATATATGGTCCTAAAGTAAGAGAGTCGTTTATATAAAAAACAAAGAAATAGGTTTTATTGACTTTGACTAAGTCAAGTCAGTATTAGAATATAATAATTATGAACCAAATTAAATATTGTTATAATTTATAAATAAATTAAATAATAACAATAATTTTCTTTAAAAATATTTGTCACTTTAAAATTAAAAGTAAATTTATTTAAAACTTCTAAAATATAATCAAAAAATTATAACAATATATTTATTGCCAATCATTTAGGAGTTGTAGAAATGTTTTGGGGCGTAAGTTTGATCTTTTTTAATCGATTAGACTAATCGAATAAATCAGGCAAAATCTCCCCTCTAGTCGTTTCTAGAGCCTCTAAGTTATTTGACACAACTTGCAAGACATTTTTAAATGTTTTTCTTTTAGGAAAAGTGTTTTTAGTGTGTGTGAGTTGAAGGAGTGAAAAACACTTAGAAAGGGGGGGGGGGTTGAATAAGGGTTGTTTCTAAAAATGACAGATAAAAAATAATCACACAGTGATTTTTATCCTGGTTCGTTGTTAATCAAACTACTCAAGTCCACCCCTTACAGAGTGATTTACCTCCACTGAGGATTTAATCCACTAATCAACCTTGATTACAATGGTTTTCCACTTAGACAACTTCTAAGTCTTCTAGAGTATACAAATCACAACTTGATCACTCTAGGAATTCCTTTTACAAAATAGTAAACAATATTACAAGCGTTTAATGTGCTTCTTAATAAGCTATAATCACCAAGTGATTTTTCTCTCAAGATTAAGTTCTAACACTCACTAAGATATTACAAGATTTGTGAGGTTGAAAATGAAGTTTCTTTGATGTTTGTGTGATAACGTTATGAACCAATTTTGGCAGCGTAAGTTCTCTTAGCGTGTGTTATATTTCTTCAGCACCCAGAACTTCTCTTTTATAGGCACTGAGAAAAGTGACCGTTGAATAGCATTAAATGCTTTACGTGAATAGTACACTGCTGCATTGAATGTTTCACTCTTTTGTCAACTACCTCGAGCCTTGTTTCAACTGCTCTTGCTGACTTTGCCTTTTGTAGCTTCTAACGTTCCTTTTGTCAGTCAGACATATTTGACGTTGTAGTTTTTTCATCTTGTACTTGCTTCTGGACTCAAACTATTAGAATGACGTTTGAATATCAGAGTCTTCAGTGTTGGTGCAGATGTAACTTCAGTCATCAGACTTTGGAAGTTCCTTGTAGCGTGATACCATCAGATCTTCAGAGCCTTGCTTCTGATTGCCATCTTCTGATGCCTTCCAGATCATGTTCTGATTTTCTCAAGACCATCTTCTGATGTCTTCCAGACCATGTTATGATGAAGCCATCCAGATCTTCTGGGTCAGAGCTTCTGAATGATGATTTAGTGCATACTTTTTTAGACTTTTCCTGAAATGGAAAACGTGAATAATTAGAGTACCACATTGTCTTATACAAAATTCATATATAATGTTATCATCAAAACTAGAAATATTGATTAGAACATTTCATGTTCTAACATGAGTTTCCTTAGTACTTTTAAGCTACTACCTTATTTTGACAATACTCAGTTCACTCAGACAGACCAACAAGCAAGACCTGGAGAGCTCTTACACATTTTCCCACATATATATATATAGGCTTCAAAAATTCTTGCTAGATAGTATCTGTTAGTATATGCACTTTAATCTTGAGTCCTCTTCTGCAAACACATATGAATCCTCATGCATTGTTGTCATCAAAACTTCCGATAGTGATCTTTATTAAACATTTATTCTCTTAAAAATCTTTATTAAAGGTTTATTCCCTTAAAAATAAGAATAAAAGGAAGATGCTAGGAGTCGAACTCATAAAAAATATAATTTAGTTTGAATTTAAAAGTAAAAGAAGGGAGGACGTCCAATTTTAAAAATTTCACTTCTAGTCAAAAACTTATTATATAATATATATTTTATTGTAATGTCAATTGGTGTTATGTTATCCTATCACACATTGAGTTAAATGCAATACTAATGAAGCCCCCACAAGGTAATTCAGATTTGTTCACATGTGGAGACATATATGATGATATAGTGCTAGCTATTGATCATGCTAGCTTCTATATCAACCATGACACTTTTTGGGACTCAGTCCCCAATTATTCTCAGAATGACTTCTTTAGAGATAATGTTAAAATCAATTATTTTTAAAAGTACAATTAAGAGAACACCATTCTTTTAGCAAGGTCGGCCCCTAATCTAAATAACCAGATTCATTCTATTCACAAACTATTCATATTTATAAAACTGTATACCAACTACAGTCTATCTCAAGTAATGCCCCCACAAAGATTTATCACGACTTTTAAACCAAAAACATTGACACTACATAGCCTCACAAAACAAGAAACACTGTACCAAGTAACGAAATACGTAAACATACATACACATTTATGTGGTTGACTTCACTTGACATGGTTGTTGTTTATTGATGACGTGAGTGAATTCCAAAATGAAGGGTTGAGATGAAAGTGGGAATGTTGAGAGAGTATGACAAGTCCCCTAAAAAAGACAAGGCATTGGACAGTCTGTTAGATGCATTTAATGTACTCTAACTGTTGTATGTATGTATGCTTGCGTTTTCAAAAATGTCAGCAATATAAAAAGGACTAAGCATGCATGCATAAATGAAAACCAGCAGAGACCCCACTTGTGTGACTGTCAATGACTTGCCATTTTGCCAAGTCTCACCCTTTGCTACCATTGTCTCTAACACTGTCCTCTTATGAAATATGTATATGTTTTATGTACTATTGCTACCTTCTTCTTCCAATAATAATGTCTCTCACAATTTCCCAATGTTTTATGTCCAAAAAATAATATGTCATGCAATATAATATATGGTTACTAATTTGCTATTAAAAAAAAATACCGACTAACTAATAACTAGCCATGATAAATGAGCATGTCTGTTCCGTTTATACGTGTCTCATTAAAAAATAAGACAGACATATAACAAAAGGAGGGCCGCAAATTTTGGCACGGACCACCAAAAAATGAAGCGAGTGAGGCGGATTCGGCAGACCTTGTTACCGATTAAGACTAAATGTGATAAAAAGTCAAACATGCGCATTTAGGCGCGTCTCACTAAAAACCGGGACAAAGATGATAGAAAAGGAGGGCTGAAAACTTTGGCATGAGCGGCCAACAAATGAAACAGAATGAGATGAGTCCGGTGAATCTCGTCACCCCGTAAGACTAAATGTGATAAAAAGTCAAACATACTCCATTTAGGCACGTCTCACTAAATAATGGGACAAACATAATAAAAGAAGAGACCGAAAAGTTTGGCACAAGCCGCCAACAAATGGAGTGGGGCGAGGTGGGTCCAGCGGGTCTTCTTACCCATAAAAACTAAAAGTAACAAAAATCCAAACGTGTCCTATATATTTATGTCTACGCATGCCAAAGTTCGCAGAAAACAAGGGACAAGGATTCTCTAACTTTTAGGAGGGAAAATTAGAGTAATTTTAGGCAAAATTTGGATGAAATAAAAGTAGTGTTAATTTTGGAGAAAAAATTATAGAAGAGAAAATAAATCGAGACAGAGAGAAAGTCACTGAAAGGTAGATAAATTAAAGTTAAAGAATTAAAACTCAAAAATAAGGCATGAAAAGAAGAGTGCTAGTTGGAAATTTTAGCCCGATCTTTTACCTCTCTTACTACTATTATTTTGTCATTAAAAAATTAAAAAAAAAAAAAATCAGACGATACAAGATAGAAAACTTTGTATTTAAATTAGGATAATTAAAAACTAAAAAAATTAAACTACATTTTCATACTTAACATCAATATAAATATTTTTTTGAGAGAGAAGAAGAGATGGACAAAAGGAGACATATGAATTAAATGTGACAAGGAATATGCCTGCATACTATCATTCTTTAATTCAAAATAGCTTAGTACTATACTATACACATCAATGAATACATAAAACTTTGGCACACACAATCCTATAATATTTATGGACATAAGTTATGATAATTTAATTTGAAACCTATAATATTTTTGAAGTGTGTTTTCATATATCAACAGATCCTACAATCTGTCACAATAATTACTGGTTTTTAACTAAAGTGAAATATCTGATTCATAAGCTTATAATAATAATAAGGTGATGATGATAACTCAAACAACCACAATCAGTTATCTTGATTCATCTCTCTCTCTCTGAAAATGAAATGCTCCTCTAAAAGCAACATCACCATATGATAACATAGTACTTTTTATTTTTTACCTATCTAAATTCACCACAAACCCTTATAATCTCTCTTTCCTTTTTGTCTCATCTTTTTACATTACTTTACTGTTTCTTTCTCTCTGTCCCTCTATTTATACATCACTTTCACCCTCTCTTCTTGTCACAAAAAACTAGTTTCCAAAGTGAGAAAACATCAATAATGTCTCCACCTGGTTCATCAAGATGGAGCCCTACTACTGAACAGCTTATGATCTTGGAAGAACTGTATAGAAGTGGAATTAGAACTCCTAGTGCTTCTCAAATTCAGCAAATTACTACTCACCTTTCTTTCTATGGTAGAATAGAGGGAAAAAATGTTTTCTATTGGTTTCAGAATCATAAGGCTAGGGATAGACAGAAACTTAGAAGGAAACTCAACAAACAACTGCAGCTACAGCAGCAACAGCAACAGCAGCAGCATCAACAACAATTACAAGTTCATCATTGTCAACTCAATCATGATAACATGATGATCAATAACCATTTTGTTGGTGGTACTTTTGGTTACCCTTTTGGATCTTCTACTCAAGACTTTTCCTTTTTTAACTCGCCTAGCTTGCTTTTTGAGGTAATCTTCTTTTTCATACATGCATGTATAGAAAGACTAGTGATGTTTACTTATATGTCTTTTTTCTTCTTCTTTCTTTTGACAATTCTTCTATATATTTAGCCCTTGGATGCATGGCATTTCTTGACTTATATACTATGTAGCATCGACACCTCTAAAAAATGTGTCTTCATGTCGGTATCGTGTTTCTGGTATCTGTATTTCATAATTTAGTTAACGCAATTTTGATCACATCGGCTCGAAGAAAGTTTGCAACTGCGACCGTAATTTAAAACCATGATATGACTTAAATTATCATCTTGGGTTGTGGTCTACAAACAATGGTTCAAAATGAGTGATATGAATGCACACAATGCCACTTGGCCATTACACATTACACATTATGATTCTTTTTGTATTTTTTTAATTTGATATGTATTTAGGGATCATATGCTGCAAGCACATCAGAAGGACCAATCAATAGCAAATGGAATGGTTATAACAACCAACCAAGTTTGATGGAGAAGAAAGAGATTGCATTCAACAACTATGGTTGGAACCTTATGGATAATGTTAATCATGAATCACCTTCATGTTGCACCAAACCTCTCAAGACTCTTGATCTCTTTCCACTCACAACAAGAATCAAAGAAGATTAATTAGTAATTCATGAATCAAAACTCAAAATTCTATGCGACATTATTAACCTATAATACTTTATGACATTAATTAACCATGCTTGAAAGTTATGATCTATATACCAAGAGTGCCTAGTGTTGTACGTAGGATCTTTGGTTGCTTTGCACCATGTGATAGAATAGAATGATAGAAATGCAATACTTTTTGGTATAAATCCTAAGGGTACATGATGTGTGTCCTAGAATTATATACCAAGATTATTCTATCCTAGTGTTTGCACAATTTCATTAAAGATGAATTTTATTATTTTCTTTGTAAAATTTGGTTGTTATTTCAACTTTTTTAGTGATAAGGTTAATGCTGAATGTGTATGGAAATTGTAAAACAGAAAACTTGTTGTATTGATAATATATGGTCCCATTCTGATATATCTTTAAAGTCTATTTATTGCGTGATGGTTGTCTTTCATTCATCAATCTCGATTTTCTCTCATGCAAAATAAAAGGACTTTGTGGACATGTGGAAATGCAGCTTTTTGTTGAACTTAAATTTTTTTTTTGAAAGAATGAACAAAAAACACACAATGTAGATACATGGTTTCAAAAGGTAACACTTTTAGTGTTACATATTAGAAATAATGTTCAATAGATATTCTAGCCACTTAAATAGCCACAACTTCTTAATAGTCGAAAACTTTTTGTTTGGAGCATTTTATTTTCGTCGCTTCCACGCTGACGCCGCCACTAGTTAAGTCATTAGATGGAGGTTCATCTAAGCCTTGTAGATCTTCGTTCCAGGATATTCTTATTGAAGGACAAGGAACCACTACATTGAAGGAGAAAGTAGACTTGATTGAAAATAAACTTATGAAATTCTTTCTTGAAGGAGGAAATCGGTTGCTACCAAAGGTCACAATAGATGATAGGAACTATGCAATACTTGAAAGAAGACGCTAGTCTTTAAACTCCTTCGGAAGAAAGTGGACTATCATTTGATGAACGATAGGTTGAAGATAATGTGGAAACTTATTGAAGGTTTTGAGATCATGGATGTTGATAATGATTTTTTTATGGCCAAGTGTGAAGTGCTCGCAAATAGGGAGAAAATTGTGTCTGAATGTCTGTGGATGTTGTTTTACCATTATTTTGCAGTGGCTTGATGTACTGTACACTTTGCATCTCCTATCGCAAAAGTGGAGAAGACTCTAGTTTGGATTCAATTTCCAGGGCTTATTGTATTATGATGAAAGTATCCTCCTTGGTCTGTCATATGTTGTGGGTATTCCTGTTAAGGTAGACACTAACACCCTGAATGTAGAGAGGGAAAGGTTTGCATGGAGATTGATATGACCTTGCCGACTGTTGGAAGGGTTGATGATAATGACAACTATTAACACATGCAGTATGAAGGTCTTCATACTATTTTTTTCCAATTGTGGTTATTAAGGACATCATACTCGTGATTGCAAGAAAACACCAGATAATCTAATGCAGTCGACTGTTCCCACAGTGGCGCAACCAAGACGTCTGCTGAAAAAACGATGTTGTCCACGAGCAAAGACTAACGGAACAACATCAAGAAGTGGGCGATGATAGTGGAAAATTTATAACAAAAGAATAAGAAGAAATAAATGTTGTTCATGGTGACTGGTTGGTGGTGTAGAGAAAAAATGCAATGAAAAAGTCAGTTATGGTCTAGGGAAATCTTTATCCAATAACGCGCCTAAAGATCCAGGGAGTACTAAAAGCAAGGGGTTTTATGTATCCTTAAAAGGACCAAATGCTGACAATAAAACTGTTGGACCCAATCAACTTGACACGGTTTCCATAAATGATTAAGTTTCATGTTTATAATTTTGAAAATGATTAAGTTTTGAGGAAGATGTGATTTCCAGAAATCGTGTTCTTGAGGAAGAAGATGAAGTTCATCTTCTGATTTTATGAACTTTGTTTATGTTATATTTTATGGTATGCGTTTTAATAATTGAATGTATGACCACCCCAGTGGTAGCACACTTGCCTTTAAGTCTCTCACCATGCCAATGGTGCGGGTTCGATCCCCCCTTTTTGCCACTTTGTGCTATTTTATTTTTTTATGATTTCTCAAACTGACTTTACCATATAATTATATGTGTGGACCTTATGAATGACAATACTGATTGGCCCAGTAGCTAAGGTTTTAAGCTATGATCAAGAGGGCATGGGTTCAAGACCCACCAAGTGCAAACCTTTATTTTTACCACTATTTTATTTTACCAAATTTGATTAATTATTTGAAATAGAAAATAAATCATTTTCACTTGATTTTTTGCACACTTCTTGTTTACCTTGTATATTGTAGAAATATATTTTAAAAACTAAAAAAATGTTATCTATTTAATCCTTTTTTTAATTAAATCAAAACTAATGTTTTTTATGCCTTTTAAAGGCCATTAAATCAAACCTTTTTTAATATTCTCCACCAGTTGAACCAATTAGGGTTAGGTTAAACTTACTTTGAAGATGTTAACATGATCCTTTAGTTGATTCACCTAGGATTTATTTAAAACTTTGAAATGAAAATGATTAGGTTTAGGTTAGTGTACATTTGCTAAAACCCTAAGTCTAGGATCCTTTGATCCCATTGATTCAATGCAATACCATGTTGATATTAACTTGATTGCCATGATCTCCCCTTATTTATCCACTTGTAAATATACTTATTGATTTACATCCTTGTACATTCATACTTTGGTTATGTTATTGTCTTTGTATATATACATTGTTGAACTAATCCCGCATACATAAGATATTTATCCATCCATCATACATCATACTCATACACACATGATATGATTAACCTTGAGGTATGCCATCCCTTTTATTCATAACCATTTTATAATTGATTTTATACATTAATATCTTTGTACTCACCCTTTGATTGTATCCATGATAAACACGCCATGTCTCACACACCCCTTGAGATGATTATCCTTATTCCTTGCTTGAGATGTATGATTCCTCATTGTTGCTAAGATCCAAAGGAATGAGATAGTATTGACAAAAATTGTCAAGGTACTCACTCTATTTTCTCCCTATTTTCCCCCTCTTTTACTTTGTGCTTAGTATTATTAAAGCTTAACACTTTCCCCTGTTTTAAAAATGGTTTTGTATTGTTAAAGCTCAACCTCTTTTAAATCAACCTTGGTTTTGTATTGTTAAAGCTTGACACCTTTTAATAATTTACTGTGTATTGTTAAAGCTCAGTATTTAAAAAAACACCGTTGAGTATTGTTAAAACTCAACACTCAAAAAGTTTTTACCATTTGACTCTTTATTTCCCTTTTAAGGGGAACTACAAATGCTATGACTTTCCTATTGATCTTAAGGGGTATGTAGGCACAAGATGTGAGGGCAACCTCACCCTTTGACCTAGCTTTTGGGGTTGATTTAACACCCGAAATCTACCCAATAATTATAACGAAAATCAGATTTATAAAAGTTTAACCAAAATGAAATATCACACTTCACATTAAATCATACATCATAAAACAACCTGCTCATTTTATTTCAATCGATACATAACACTTCACATTCAGATGAACCAATAACGTCATTCTTTAATATTTGAAAACCAAACAACTTTATATTAATTATGCAGCAGAAATCACAATTTTCAATTTTAATTCGCATATCATCTTGTTCAATTAAAAACACTTGAAAACATCATGGTACTTCTTAAAATTCAACTCAAAATTCAGCATTTTAAAACAAAGACAACATCTAAACATTTATCGTTCATCCCCCCGAGTGCTACATATCAGAGTGACAACACCGACTCGGACTCACGGTAACTAAATCTTCATTACTGCAATCACCTTCACGTTACCAGTATAAAGGCAACGACCAAACAAATAAAGGGTGAGATATCAAACCATATAAATAAAATTATGATAAACAATATATTAGAGTTATAAGTCATAAAATTCATCACGTCGCGGTATAATTGTTACACTTTAATTCACATCATCATTCCAACCAAAACGACACACGTCATAATACTACACATGAATTCCTATTTTTAAGCCACGACAACTCACATGAGTTCATAAATCACGTCACGAAAAATCACATAAACACGGAAAATGGAATGAGACTCTACAAATGCAGATGCATGTGGTACCCAGGGCTTCAGCCCCCATCGCTAATTGCCAATTAATAGAGGCATCAAACAGGCATAAGCCTTCGTCACTGTTTGTCAATCCAGGTCGTCACAAAAATGCAATCATATGCGACTCGATGAATGCAACATCACAAATATAATCACAACGAGATCGTCAAGAGGCATACGCTTATGTCACAAATATTACAAATAATTAGAGGTAATTCATCGTCACTTTATTTCCTGCACTTCACAACAATTCACAAAGTAGTTGATCACCACATCGCAATATATCACAACAACCAATCGACGACAACAATTCAACAACGACAGATCAACACAATTAGTTCACACAAACATCGCAACACATCACAAGGAAAATAGCGGTTAACAGTATATTTCCCCAAGCGATCCTTCCTAAATTATTCTATCTGCCATTTATTATCTCTATCACTTAAGTAATTCATTATATTTTTCTGCTACTCGTTACTGCTTCTGATATGCAATCAATTACTTGCACTACTAATAATCCTATTGTTCTTCTCCTTCTGCTATGGTACACTCTACTACCCATACTATCCTTCTATTGGTACTTGCACATACACGTCTTCTACTATGGTTCTTCACTAAATTTAACAATGCATTCTATATCCTCTAATTAATTGATCCTAATTATCTGTTACATGAATTCATACTCTCCGAATCAAATCCATTACTAAGTGTTAACTCATTTGTCCTAATATTATTACTGAGTCAATACAATGAAAATACTAGCATTATAATGAAGATACACCTAAATAGTGGGATTATTAAGATGCAGTTGGTGGCCCTCGTCCCTAAAAGCCTAGGGCGCCCGCCCCTTAGCCCAGAGGCCTCCGCCCCTTAACCCACACATGGTGGGACGCCCACCCCACACTTCGGGGCGCCCGCCCCTTAGCTATGTGGCCCCGCCACAACAGCTTTCCTTCTTCCTTATTTGTTCCTCAATACCGTTCATCCCAGAAATCGTTTCGTTTTTCCAGAAAATTAACAACACAGAAAAATTCCTTCATCACAGATTCATCGATTCAAATTACCAGAACAATCTCATTCACCAAATCACCAACCAACACAATTAATCAATATATTCACCAAATCACAAACCAACACTATTAATCAATATTCAACATAGCAGCAATTCATATTCCAATTTTTCCAAAAAGCTCAATAACAACAAACACACAATTACACAAATGCAGAGATAAAAATTATAACCCCAAGACCCCACATACAGTTCATCATATCCCTATTTATAGAGCAAGAACCCCATGTTTACCTTGGATTTGAGGCCGCTCTAAAATTTGCGGTCGAATTTTCTAGCTTCCGGCCTTCGCATAATTCGTCCATTTTTCCTCTTAACGGCAACATTTCTCGTACCTCTTTTCTTTTTCCTCTTTCTGATACCCACCAAAACCTAACCTCCTCCTTCCCTTATTTTCTTATTCCTTAAAATAATAATACTATTATTACTATTCTTATTGGCTTATTGGGCCTAATTCTTACACTCCCCCTTTACTACTCATCACCACCAAAACAAGCCCAACAACATCCTCATATTATTAATACTATTCGACCGACTATTCAATAATTAATCAACTAAATAATTCAACTATCAATTCAACAACTTAAATTAACATCTCACACATCAACATAAAAATATAAACAATTTAATTAAATATTAATTAAATTATCGGGGCGTTACAGTTGAGATCCAAACATATTTATTATCCTCTTTTTGTTTGAATCCTTCGTCTTATAGTTTTTATTTATGGAATTACCGTCTTGGACATGTCTCTGCTTCTAGATTAAAGTATTTAGTTTCTACTAGGGCTTTAGGAAAGTTACAAACCAGTGATATCTCAGATTGTTGTGGTTGTAAAGTTGCTAAGTTTTCAACTTTACCATTTAGTAAAAGTGTTTCCATTTCATATGCACATTTTAACTTAGTTCATTCTGATGTATGGGGTCCATCACCGCTTTTTACTAAGGATGGATCTAGATATTATATTTTATTTATTAATGACTATACTCGTTATTGTTGGGTTTATCTAATGAAAAATTGTTCAAATTTTTGGCATTTATTGTATTTTTTGTGCTATGGTTAAGACTCAACATAATGTTGTTATAAAGTGCTTTCGCTGTGATTTAGGTGATGAATATAACTCTAATAAAGTTTCTAAATTGCTTGCTTTTGATGGTACATTTAATCAAACATCTTGTGCTGATACACCTCAACAGAATGGAGTTGTTGAAAGGAAACACCGACACATTAGTAAGACTGCTCGCTCCCTTTTGTTGTCTACTTCGATTCCTAGTGAATTTTGGGGTGAAACAGTTCTTATTGCTGTTCATTTTTTTAATAGAATCTCATCGTCTGTCACATCAAGTTTGTCTCCCTTTGAAAAATTGTATAACTCTATCCGTGATTATTCATCTTTGAAAATGTTTGTTTCTACTTGTTTTGTTCTTTGCCCCTAAGTAGAATGTAATAAGTTGTCTTCTTGTTTTGCTATATGTGTTTTTCTTGTTTATGAGGATGGTCAAAAGGGTTATCATTGTTATGATCCTGGTGCAAGGAAATTGTATGTTTCTCTTCATGTTGTTCTCCTTGAACACATTCCTTTTTACTCTATTTCTTCTGATTCTTATATTACTAATAATTCAAAACTCACTCATATCGATCATTTTGATCATAATGATAATATTTCTAGTGATTGTAGTTTTGAGAATTGCAGGACTGATACTATTGATACTCCAGATACTGACATCCCTCTTGTCTTCACGGCTACCCAAGAACCTCCTACGAATATTGATCCTCCTCCTCCTCGTTATCCCTATCGTGACCGTAAGTCTACTCAATTGCATGATTTTTTCTATTCCACTCACTCTTCTTCTTTTGCTTCTTTCTAACCTCAATCCACATTTTTCTGAGCCCTCTTCCTATAAAGAGGCTATTCTTTACCCTCTTTGGTAGCACCTATGATAGAAGAACTTGTTGCTTTGCATAAAACAGATACTTGGGAATTAGTACCTCTTTCTCCTGGAAAACATGCTATTGGATCTCGTTGGATATACAAGATCAAAACTAAGTCAAATGGACCAGTTGAGTGCCACAAAGCACGTCTTGTTGCTATGGGATTCTCTTAACAATATGGTATGGATTATGAAGAAACATTTGCTCTTGTTGCTAAGATGACTACTTTTCGCACTCTTATTGCAGTTGCATATGTTCGTCAGTGGCATATTTGTCAAATGGATGTTAAAAATGCATTTCTTAATGGTGATCTTAAAGAGGAAGTTTATATGGTACCTCCACAAGGTGTTTCTCATAATCAAGGGGAAGTGTGTAAGTTGAAGAAGGCATTATATGGTCTAAAACAAGCACCATGGGTTTGGTTTGAGAAGTTTACCACGATGATTACATCTACTGGCTTTCGCTCTAGCAATCATGATTTTGCTTTGTTTGTCAAGACCACTTATCATGGTCGTATTCTACTCTCATTATGTGTTGATGATATGATTATTTTAGGTGATGATATGGATGAAACTAATAATTTGAAATTACAGTTAGCCAAACAGTTTGAGATGAAAGACTTAGGCACTCTTTGGTACTTCTTGGGCATTGAAGTTGCTTACTCTCCTAGAGGCTATCTTCTCTCTCAATCCAAGTATATTGCCAACATTCTTGAACAAACTCTCCTTACTGATACTAGAGTAGTGGATAGTCCTCTTGAGTGGAATAAGAAATATACTCCATCTGGTGGTGTTCCTCTACCCAATCCCACCTTATATCGTACTTTGGTTGGCAGCCTAGTGTACCTTACAATTACTAGATCAAATATTACTTATATTGTTCATGTTGTTAGTCAGTTTGTTGTCTCTCCTACTATACTACATTGGGCATCCGCTAATTTTAGAGTCTTCTTTTTCCCTCATCGTCTTCATTAGAACTAAGTGCTTTTTCTGATGCTGATTGGGCTGGCGACCCCACAGATCGTAAGTCTACCACTGGGATTTGTATCTTTCTTGGAGACTCTCTTATCTTTTACAAGAGTAAGAAAGAAGATATTGTCTCTCGTTCTTCTGCAGAAGCTAAGTATCGTGCTATGGCATCCACCACTATTTAAATAGTTTGATTGCGTTGATTACTTTTTGATATGTGTGTCATTCTTTCTGAACCAACTCCTATGTATTGTGATAACAAGAGTGCAATTCAAATTGCCCACAACTCGGTCTTTCATAAACGTACTAAACACATTGAGATTGATTATCACTTCACTCGTCATCATCTTCAACATGAGACAATTACTCTACCGTTTGTCTCCTCCGCTTTCAAGTTGCTGATTTGTTAACGAAGACACATTCCATTTAACATTTTTGTTTTTTGATTGATAAACTCTTTATGCTTCCTACTAATGCATCTTGAGTTTAAGGGGAGATGTTAGTTATTAATATTATTATTATTTTAGTTTATTATATTTTTGTAAGGGTAATTTGGTACTTTACTAGCATATAGTATTTATATTCTGATGTAACCCTTATTCTCTAGTTTTCGCCAATTCTATTCAAACCCTAAACCAAAGGGTCCTTTTTTTTCTCTATGTTTCTATATGTTCAATATTATTAACATCTGATCCAATCCAATATACTTTTCCAAATAGTGCTCATGGCCTTACATTGAAACATTAAGTGTTGTTGGCTCTCGGCTTCATTGCAAAAGCAACATCTTGTATTATCAATAATTCCCATTTGTGAAGCCTATCCTAAATAAAAGAATTTTTTAATTTTTTAATAAATTATTATATTTTTTTAAATATATTATATTTTTTTAAAGTTTTTCTAACTACAATGTCACAAACTTTTAATTAGAAATATTTTTAATATAGTATAAATCATCTAAACAAATGATATAAATATATTTTAAAAATTATTAATATTACTTTGATCTTGTTCCTTAAATATTACATTTAAACTAGAATTAATTTTATATATTTTCTAACAACAACAACAACAACACTAATAATAATAATAATAATAATAATAATAATAATAATAATAATAATAATAATAATAATAATAATAATAATAATAATAGTAATAATAAAAATATTTTGAAAATGTAAAATCTATAAAATTAATCAAATTTAAATGAAATGGTTAAGAAATAGTATCAATGTAATATTCATAATTTTTTAAATATATTTACTAACATGACTATACTATATTAAAAAATATTATATTTAAAATAAATAAAATAAAATAATATTTCAATATTATTGTAGTATTATTGATTTTATTATTATTATAATAGTCAATAGTTTGCTGCTGCATATTTTTTATGCAATTTTTGAATAAAAGTAGTAAAATATTATAATCTGGTTAAGAAAAAATAGTTTATTAGTATTATACATCCCATAAAAATGGATAAATAACTTTTTCAATAAAAATTATTATGATTTTTAATATAACTCTTAAATGTATAATTATAAAATTAGTAAAATTATAATATAAATTAATAATCTAGATATTAAAAATGAAAAAAATAAAAAGGAGTGAGAGAGAGAAAATGGGAGAAAAAAATCATTTTAAAATATAAATTGTATATATGATATTAAAAAAAGAAAAAAAAATATATCGATCAAATATAACAAATTCAAATTTGAAAAAATAAATATGAACCTTTAGATTTAAAATAATTAATGAATAAGATTTGGTGTTAAAACAATTTTTGAGATCTGGTGTCAATGGATCCTGACTCTATATAAGTTAGAATTTGTTGGTACGAGGAGTTAAAGTTTTCTTTGACGCCAAATCTTGTACATTCAATTTTTAAATCTAAAGGTCCATATTTATTCAATTTTAAATTGATTCTATTTAAGAAATATAGTTTATTTTATATTTTAATATTAAATGTAAGTTGATTTTCCAAAATGTATTTTTTTTGGAAATTTCTCTCTATTATCATTTTTTTTAATTTTTGTTGATGATATTGAGAATTTCAATTTAAATCATTATTTTTAAAATTAGAAATTTGTGTATCTTTAAATTATTTTAATATATATTATGAAAAATAAATAAATTTATATTATTATCTCTCTACCTCTTTTTTTTTTTTTGAAAATTTTTCACTACCTCCTTACCTCTCCTTCTCTTTTTTATATGATATTTTTAATAATTTTATACTTATAGGATTATTTTTTAAAATAAAATTATTATTATTTTAATTATAAAGAGAAATTCTTTATACAAAATTATGGTATGTATAATATTGAGAGATTATTTTTTAACAAAGTTTATTATCTACCACTCTCGTTCAAAAAGTTCAAAACAATATTCTTCAGCAAACTAATGGTTATAATATCTATAATATAAGAAAAGTTGTTATTCTGGAAATCATAAAAATATCATTTTGTTGGCTTAGTCTAAATTTATAATTTTGGGGCAAAAAAGTCTTTTGTTGATTATTTCAACTCACTTTTATTTTTCGTTTTCCAACTCATTTTTCACTTTTTACTTTTCATATTTTTTTTTTTACTTTTTTACTTTTCACTTTTCACTTTTTACTTTTTATTACTTTATTATTATTATTTCTAATAAATTATTAATCAAAATATTCCAATAAATTATTTTTTAATAAAAAGATTATTACGATATTTTAAATGTTTATTAATTTACATTTAAAATAATATTTAAATTTTAAAAATTAACTTTAGTAATTGAATATTATTAATGAAGAGATATAATTTGAAATAATTTTTTTTTAAGATACAATTTTTTTTAAAAAGTAATAATAATTTTAGTTTAAAAAAAATTATTTCAATTAAAATGAATTTAATAATATACTTGAAAAGGTGAAATTTTTTTTAATAACAAGGTTTTAAAAAAAACCTAATAAATCAACATTTCAAAAAATTTACCCAACTAACCATGTTTGGGTATTTTTTCAAGAAGGCACCATGTGTGATGGCGCCTCCTATTTCTTTAAAAATATTTTCAGTTACATGCGGATTTGGCATTCGGCATATTTACCTGCGAATTTACCTACGAATTTACATGCAGACCAAATATTAAATATTTTTGCAGGTAAATTCGCAGGTAACACGAAAATATTAAAAAAATATAAGAGGCGCTATCACACATGGCGCCTACGTGGAAAAAGTAGTTAAAAATGGTTAGTTGGGTAATTTTTTTGAAAGGTTGGTTTATTTGTTTTTTTTTTAAACTTGGTTATTAAATTTTTTTCCTTGAAAAGGTGTGTTAATGGATAAAATACAAAAATGTGTGTCACTTATCATTAAACTTTAATTTATATGATTCAAAATATAATTATATAAATATATGTCATAATGAAGTTTATACAATTAAAATAATGTTTGCACAATTAAATATTAGAAAAATTATTTGTTATTGATGTCATTTCACAAATATATGTTATCAATTTAAATAATATATATATATATATATATATATATATATATATATATATATATATATATATATATATATATATATATATATATATATATATATATATATATATATATATATATATATATATATATATATATATATATATATATATATATACGGGAAAAAGTGTATTACTTATTCAATTGTAACATACTACTATTATTTATAGTAAAATTTTATTAGTATCAAATTCTATATTTTTGATTCAGATATTTTTTGTAAATAATACCTAAACAAAAATAATATTTGTATATGGGAAAAAAATTTATTATTGGTCTAAATATTTTTATATACAATAAATGGTATATAAAAATATTTGATCCCCAAATTTCTCAATTATTTGATTTTGGTCCCACATATTTTAATTGTTTGATTTTGGTCCCCTAAGTTTTTCAATTGTTTAATTTTGGCCCCTTAAGTTTCAATTGCTAAATATTTTTAGGGTTAAATATGTTTTTGGTATCTATAAATATCTCAACTTTCATTATTAGTCCCTATTAAAAAAATAATATTTATTAGTCCCTACAAAATTGTTATGCATGTAATTTTAGTCCCTCATATCAAACTAATGTGTATTTTTGAATAATTATTTTGAAGACATGTTTAGAATGTTATAAAAAGATCACCTGAAAAAAAGAAACTCAAAATTTTATTTTTAAGTCGAACTTTTCATTACTTTTATCAGTATCTTTTGAAATTTAAAAAATTCATATTTAATTCTTCTTATTTTAAAAAAATTTAAAATTTGGTAAAGAAATGTTTTATTGTATTCTAAACATGTATAAAAAAATTATTCAAAAATTGGAATGTTTAAGGGTAATTAAACTATTTTCAAAATTTTAGAAATAATAAGGACTAAAGCTGTATGCATGAAATTTTTGTAGGGATTGAAAAATATTATTTTTTTAATAGGGACTAAAAATGAAAGTTGAGATATTTATAGGGACCAAAAATATATTTATCCCATATTTTTATATACGAAAAATGGTAATATTATTAACCATAATAACAATAATAATTATATTGATAAAAATAGAAATAATAATAATGATAAATTAATGTACTATCTTATTTTGTTTTATTTTGGAGTAAAAAAAATATAATATTCAATAATTTTCTTATTTAGGTGTAGCATAAAAATCTTAATAAATTACATAAACAATTTTTCACTATATAAACTATCTTTTTTTTTTATTTGTAGTTATAATTTAAAGGTTTTTCTACTAACAATTTATCACTTTTTAAATTAAAAAACTATTTTCTAGTATTTTATAATCATATAAACTAAAGGTATAAATATATTTTAAAAATATTATATTACTTTGATCCTATTTCTTAAATATTTTATTTAAATTTAAATTAATTTTAAATATATTCTATTTTTAAAAATTTATTATTATTATTATTATTATTATTATTATTATTATTATTATTATTATTATTATTGTTATAAACAATTGTCACACGGCTATTTTCACATACCTTTAATTTTTTTAATCTAAAAGTTTATATTTATTCATTTAAATTTGATCTTTTTTTCTATTTAATCATTATATTTAATTTCCTTATTTAACATCAAATACAATTGTGTTTAAAACATCTCTTTCCTTCTGTTTCTTTCTATTTTGTTGGTTCATCGATATTCAAAGCTTCAATTTATATTTAACTCAAAAAAAAAAAATTCAATTTATATTGCAATTTTTCTAATTTTGAAAGTAAAAGTTGATCCTTTAAAACAAAAATAATATTTGGTTATATTTTATATTAATGATTAAAAATAATTAATTATTATTTTTAACTATTAGATTGAAAAGAATAATTGATTAAAATGTAGAGTAAGTATAATAACTTATATATATATATATATATATATATATATATATATATATATATATATATATATATATATATATATATATATATATATATATATATATATATATATATATATATATATATATATAGGGAAATGCTAACGAGTGCCCCAGGGGCACTGGTTAAGAGACTAAAAAAGGAATGTTTTGTTAAATATACTTGTATTTAATATATTAAAAATAGAAATAATTGACTTTTTTTAATGAGCAAAAATGCATGTTTCATTAAAAAAACTTGTAATCAGTGCATTGAAAATTGAATTGATTAATTTATTTAGAGAATATTTTCTTTATATGGAAACCTTAAAGAGTGCCCCTGGGGCACTCGTTAGCAGGACCCATATATATATATATATTACCATTGTATTTTTTTTTATAACGGAACATGGTAACGAGTGTTTGAGAGACACTTTTAGAATTTCAATATAAAAAGTATTTTTTAATAAGTTAATTATTTAAATTTTTAATGCATTGAATACAAATATTTTTTTTTTAAAAAAATATTTCTTTTATTCTTTAAGAAAAAGTCAATTATTTCAATTCTAAATGCATTAAATACAACTATTAAAAAAACATTTTATGAGAGTACCCTAAAATACTCTTTAACATTTCCCTTTTATAAAATATATCTTACGGTGGTTCTTTGCCCATATTGTAACAACTAATGAGAGTGAAATATTTAGATGTGATATTTTGCTTACTCTCATTGTTATTACCTATTTATTTATTTAGATGGTATATAAAAGGTAGATTATGCATGAGTACAATTTCTCTTCTACTAATGCAATAAATTATTAATTACTACAATCATTGAAACAATACACCTTGATAAACTATTTTATTCCAGAATCTCAATCAAAGAAAATATTATTAGTGGCTTGGGGCGCAGATGCTTATCAAAGATCAATGTAGCATCTAACCTTGAAATGAAGATGCTTATTGGACTTTCTTAATAGCAAAGTTTTAGAGTAATGTAATAGCCGAGACGCAATGACTCATCCATATTCGCAATCACAATTTAAAACCATGTCTAATTATAATGATGATTATATGTTAATTAAAACGTATAAATTTATTTATTTTAATTCAGAGAAGCAATACATTCGTATTTAGTATTATTTAAATAAAATCATTAAATAGTTAAATGATTTTATGATTTTACACCATATATTCCCATAATCTTGAAACTATGTTCTCTGATCAGGTATCCTACGACAACAACACCTCTCAAGTCTACACTCGCCACCTCTATTATAACCCTTGTCATAACAAAATTTATTACAATCTGGACCAGCAGCACTGCAGCTTTCTATGCACTCAAATTTTGGAACTGACCCTTGTCCCATTCCTGCAACATAAAAGTATATTTATTTTCATAATCTTTTTTATAAAATATCCAAAAAGATTAAGAATATGGATACAAGAAAATGAAACTACACAACATTTTTCATATATGTTACCTGAATGGAAAATCAAAGCAATGCAGACAATGAAGCAAAGAAAGGATTGATGAATAGAAAATGCCATTGTATATTGAATAAGAATTCTACTTGTATTTTATTTTGTGTGAGAAGCATGTCTATTGAACTTGTT
Organism: Vicia villosa; assembly: GCF_029867415.1. NCBI lineage: Eukaryota > Viridiplantae > Streptophyta > Magnoliopsida > Fabales > Fabaceae > Vicia > Vicia villosa. Next base: position 406,281 of record NW_026705567.1, read on the forward strand.
CTTATATACTATCTGTATATTATATAGATTTAGAAAAACATTAGACTAATGAAAAAGTTCCATACCAAGAGGCTCTTAATGTTATTCAACATATTTAATATGGTAATTATTAGACTTTTTTTTAGTTTCCCAAAAAATTAGATTTTTTTTTTTACAAAAATAATGTTAATTATTCAACATATTTGATATGGTAATTATGTGACCCTAGTTTGGATGTAGAGAATAGGAACCATTTCTTTTTTGTTGTTGTGCGGTGAAGAAAATTTGGAGCGAAATTGTTTTTTGGGTAAGTAAAGTAAATAGATTGGAGGATGAGTGTTTGTCGAATTTTATAGATTGACATTCGTTCTTTTGTACACAAAAGGTTAAAGAGAGTAAGGTAGATGTTGTTTGCCTCGCCACAACTTGGACTTTATGGTTATTAAGGAACGAGGTGTGTTTCCGGGAGGAGGGTTGGAACTTTAATGACACGGGTTGGAACATAAAGCTCCTTGTTTGGAAGCGGTCTTTTTGCAAAAAAATTACACATTCCAATTATTCTTTTTACGAGTTTAGTAAGGATTCGTTGTTATTTCTCTCGTAATTTTAATTGTATTGTAATTTTTCTTTTTGGTCGGGTATTCCCGTCTCTTCGTGTAAACAGGTTGGAGAACCCTTAGTTTTCCATGATATAATATCTTGCTTACACAATAAAAAACTTTTTTCATTAATCAATAAAGATTCAATATAAGGAGAAATAATATTAACATTACTACGCATATAGATCAAGAATTGACCCCTTTGCTAACGAATGAGCAACCGTATTCTTTTAACGTTTAATAAACTTCACCTCAAAGTTGGAAAAAAATATAGCATATGTTTAGTAGAAGAAATAATACGACTAAATTCAGATCAACCGACATTAGTAGAATGGATAGCTTTTGTTGGGAGGAAATTACAAATACAACAAAATAATTCTACAACACAGACTCTCTCAAATATCACATGCAACTTATAGACAATCAACAAAAACACACCAACCAACACAACACAATTTTAACGTGGAAAAACCTCCTTTAACTAGGAGTAAAAAACCACGAGACCCGTAGGCCACTTAAAATCTCCACTATAATCAACAATGGATATAAGCAAGATTCTCTATAACACTAATCCGAGTCACCCATCTAAATACTACTCCGAGTCAAGCCTCCTTAACGATGGGGTTCTTATTTGTTAGGCTACCAAAAAGAAGATGCATCTTGCTGGTATAGGTAGTACCAATCAGTCCTTTTAAGCATTCCTTTAACCATGCAGTATCTTCTCTACACAGCCTCTGGATCCCTCTCATTCCGATGTAAATTCGGCGACCACTCCTCACCCTCTTTGGTCTCGGGTGTACCTTGCCCACCAGCTTCCGCTTGGTTCGTTCCCTAACCACATCATACTGGGAGAGGTCTTGAAAATACTTATGCATGGTGCATTGAATGGGATTGTGTTTTTGATGTACACATACCAGCTTCTGCTTGGTTCCTCCCCAAACCACATTGTTGGTGTAAGCACTAGAGGCCAATACTTTTGATACTTGTATTGAATTATTTATTAATAATAAAAGATATTTATTTATTATGTTTGTTTTTCCAAAATAATAAATTCCCTATAATAACTAGTTCGTTTAATGAAATGTTAAGTGTGACTTAATCATGAGATCCCATTAAACATAAGGACATTATTCTTAAAGTATTTGTAGTCGAGCTTTATTGTGAAGTGAGATAACATTAAAGCATTAAGAATATTATGTAGATAGACTGATGATCACATCTCATAGATCATGGATAAGGAGTTATCAAGTCTTGACATTGGTATGAGTATTAGGAGTAATATTTATACTAGATTGACCCGCTATGAAAGTACTACATTGAATGTTATGCAAAGTGTCATAAGTTATTCTCATGGTGATAGTGGTGTATACCATCCTTCGATTTGAAACCAATATGGGCCCTAGATGTAGAGTCGAGTACTTTGTTGTTGATCAAACATTGCCCGCAACTGGATGGCCACAAAGACTGTTGATGGGTACTCCACAAAGCATCATGTGGGACATGAGTGAGCTAGATGAAATTTTCCCATCCTACGTAACAGGATAAATGTCCAAGGGCCTAATATTGAATTGGACAAGGGTGACACGGTCTATGCCTTGTGTTAATATAGACATAAGCAAAAGGGTAATTGTACACACAAGTATTAACATGTAAAAGTTTTTGTCATATCACATGATATTTTCGTGACTTGGGTAGCAGTGATGTATTGCTAGATACCGCTTACTATTTATTATGTTAAAAGCGTGATTTTATATAATTGCCAACGTCGCGGAAACCTATAGGGTCACACACATAAGGATAAATTGATGAGAGATGGAGTAAATAAGAAACACCGTAGGATATGGTGCACTTAAGTGAATTGTAGAACATCGTAAGGTACGATGCACTTAAGTAGAATACATAATATGGTAAGATACCACGTGCTTAAGTGATATATGGTACACCATAAGATATGGTTCACATGTACTTAAGTGGGCTTTTTAACTTACAGCCCACACAAGTGGTTCCATAAATAGAACCCTTATGCTGAAGCATTCTTACTTGATGAAAATTCGGTTTGTAAAATTCGCACCTTGTATCTCTATTTCCCTTCATTTTATACCATTTATAATGTCTCAGACTACTTTCAAGATTACAAACTGACCCCACAAACCAACACTGGTCTTTTCAACATGTTTTGTCCTCACTCACACACTTTCCCAGAAACATCCCAGAAGGTCACCCATCTAAATACTACTCCATGTTATGCTTGCTTAATTATGGAGTTCTTATTTATTAAGATACCGAGAACATGATGCATTTTGTTGATATAGTTAGTAGTTAGTACTAATTAATCGTTATAAGGCTTCCTTTAACCTGTTTGGCTTTAGGTGTTATATTGGACCTTCACCAAAGGATCCTTTTCTCCCCTAGTGGCAATATCTAGGTTGAACCTTCACAGAAGGATCCTTGTCGTCCCTCGCAATGATATCTAGGCTAGACCTTCACCAAAGAATCCTTGCATCCCCTCGTGGCAATATCTAGGTTGGAACTTCACTAAAGAATCCTTGTCACTCCTTGTGGCAATATCTAAGATGGACCTTCACCGAAGGCTCCTTGCCACCCCCTCGTGGCAATATCCAGGTTGGACTTTCACTAAAGGATCCTTGTCGTCCCTTGTGGCAATGTCTATGTTGGAACCTCACTAAAGTATCATTATCGTCCCTCATGCAAATATCTATGCTGGACCTTCACTAAAAGAACCTTGCCTCCTCTCGAGGTAATAGACGAACAAGAAACCCCTGACGGAGTGCTCGTATGGCCCTCAAGGTAGTGTGTATATGTATGTAACATATTTCTGTGAGAAGACCCCAACTACCTTCGTAGGAGATTATGACCCTCAAAGGAGGATCCATGTTGACCTCTCGGGTTGTCCCAAAAGCGACCAGAAGAGTTTTCTCATGAGGGAATCAATATCTCCTCGGGCGATATAGCTTTGAAATTGTGCTTAAATGGGCGTGACCTATACCAAGCCCGAGATACTTGGTGCAAGTCCTGTTAGAGGGATCGATATAAGTCTCGCCTAAGAAGTAAGGCACCCTACATGAGGGACTCTCCAACCAGACAACATGTTAGGGCTTATAATTCCTAGATAAGAAGATTTTTCGCCCGAGGGACTCAGGATCTCCTCATAAGGGATAAAGATAGTCCTCAGGATACTCCCATTAATAGAAAGTAAAAAACATTTCACCCTCTGCCAAATGACTCATGTATGAGGGATTGTGTAGTATTATATATGTACATAACCTTGCCTAGGGCGATATCTTTAGGACTGCCCTAGAAAAACAATGACACGAGGTCGCCGAAAGAGAGGAATCGCCTCGCCCTTTATGTTTTCCTTGCCCCCATAAATAGGAAATGTGGGTAGAACATGTCTTGGATACTCGGAAAGTCAAGATACTTACTGACCCACGTATCCTTTAGAAATAGAAGTTCAACGGTCCACCTTTTGACAGAGTGGGGGATGACCTTTTCCGAGAAAACCCTAAGAAGCACAAATCCCTATAGACACCCCTCCCTAAAATGGATAAAGGATCCTCATTCATTCAAGTAACAACCACTTATTATCCCTCAATATTATTCATAGAGCGCTCTGCTCCGAGTAGCCACCTAAAACACCACTCTAACCACTCGCCTGCAACCTAGCAGCGCCAACCAGTGTCAGGATCAATCACCTCAAATGAGTTGGATCCCTAAATACTCTAAAAAACCGCCATAAAAGGGTTACTCACTGACGTGGGCGAACCCTCACCCATTTCGTGGAATATACCTACTATGTCCTCCGAGTCTCCTTGCTCTCACAGGGAGAACACACACACATGTATTTTTTTGGATAGTATAAGGTACAAATCAACGCTCATCCAAGGGGACCGCTAGAAAGGAAGGTAGAGGGGGAAGAAATTTCTTGTGAAAAGTTAATTGCAGTTAGTAAGAGACCACAATGACTCTTTGAAAACCCTATTTACTCCTTTAGAAAATTAAAGGTTGTAAGATCACTCTCCACCATCAACGGTTGAGATTTTCCTTAATACCCTTAATATAGGAAAATTAAAGGTTGTACGATCACTCTCCACCATCAACGGTTGACATCCTTTGCACCTCGCAATTCTATATTAGAGCATTGTCCTGAAGTCGCTACTTCCCAAGAATGGTGACGTTCCATCAAATATCTTCACGTCGTGACCTCATGGACGGATGAAATCTTCCATTGCAAACCCCTTGCTCGGCACAACAGAAGAAAATGGCTTGCGGGTAAACTTTTATGGGCCTATCGAAAGGCCTTAAAAGCACAAAGGCCTAACATGTAGAGAAGGGAAAAGTTATACGAAAGTAGACAAATTTTATACCTCACTCGCATAACTCTTCCCCCACCATCTCGATTCATCTAACAATCCTCTGTATGTCACACTTTTTCTCACATTTTAGTTGCTAACTAACTCTCTTATTTAAAGTGGTTAACACACCATTTTCCAAGTATGAATTTCATTACTCGTTGACACCACATTTCTCCCTCACCTACTCACTAGGGCCTTGAAGTGTTAACTTTGTAGATCAACCCCTTTCCAGTGATTCTGAAATTTGGACCACTATCACATCGCATCAATTTAAAATTTTTCGATCATCGTTTTGTTCTAGAATAGAACAAATACCAATTGTTAGAACATCCACCAGTATAGAAGATTAAGGAGAAGCAAAAGTAAAAGAAATGAATACGATGTATCTTTATTAATGCAGGTCGACCAATGATGCATACCTCTGCGACCATAGAGCAACAATTATAGTGTTACAAACAATATACACAATACTACGACTCAGTTTAAAATAACACTTATGAATCGTACTGCGGGGACTTCCCAAGTCAATTACTCACAATATACGGTTGGGCCTAAGACACGTTTGGAGTTTCCACATATTGTGTTCCTCTTTGTCCCACATCTAGTGTCCCTCTTTACCTTGATATGAGTTGTACTTAACAAACTTGAAGTTAAGATTTGTAGCTTTTGAATCCAAATCGTGATTTTTATACTAAAATTTATCGTTCATCTCACCTTATCTAAATATATTCAAATATGATTCACTTTCCATTTAATTTACTTTTGTTAATTAATAATCAATTTTATATAATAAATTCATTCAAAATCAATTTTTTTCCACTGCATAACCAATCAGTAACTTAGAAAACATACACTGGCCCACGTCCATGTTCTAAGTCCAGGAACAAGAACAAGAATGTTACAATTTCCATAAAGAATAACAAATCAAGAATTTTCAAGCAAATGAGTCTTATATTGAATTCAAATGAGTAGGAGTGTTCTTTCCTTTAGTGTAAACTAGTGGGAAACCCGTGCGTCCGCACGGGTTCTGGTGTGGGTTGGACTGGATTTATCAGATCATATAGTATTAAAGTAAAAAAATCGAAAAAAAATTTATATTAAATTGAAATATAGAAGTCTTAATATTTTCAATTTATTAGATACATAAAGGTTTTTTTATATTAAATTGAAATATAGAAGTTTTAACATTTTCAATTTATTAGATGCATAGAGGATTTATCAAATGCATAAAGTTTTTTTTAAAACAAAGACATGTTTTATAATAAAAATAAATAAAGTTTTCAATTTTTTAAAAAAGACAACAATAATATAAATTTCAATTATTTATATACTATCTTAAAAATCATTGTATTAGAAATTAAAAATAAATTGAAATAATTATTCAAACCATATTTTAATTGATTAATTGAAATAAAAATAAAAGATACGTCGTTAAGCGACTGTGAGCATTTTTGCATTGATTAATTGTACTATATTGATGAAATGGCGAAGAACCCTCAATCTAAACATTGTTTCATTATTGTATAGTACATACATTATATATTACACATTCAACATACATATTCCACAAACTAAACATAATTTCATTATTATATAGACATAGTTTCTAAGACATAGTTTCTAAGAGAGGTAGCAGTATTAAATCCTCTAAAGTTCATATGATTGAAAACATATCCTAAGAACTCATACTACCTCATAATAAGATCATTAACTAACACAATAATTTGTTTTGTTGTAACAACAACTCACTCCAATAAAATTCTTTGTACTATGACAGAAATAATAGATTGTAACAGAATACAATAAACAATAGATCATTTCATTTTCTCTGCATTACTTGTTGGATCACCTCTCTTTCAGTTCTTCACAACTCTAATATGCAAGTGTAAAATAGACTATTGTTGATGTTGTGCATTCTTTAGAATCTTTTTATATTATAATTGATAATGAAAAGGCACAAAAACTGCTTAAAGGTTCTCATGATTCATAATTCACATTTTACAGTGGCTTTAGCATTGAATTAGATTCTAAGTTGTGGCAATGTTAAGAGAGGAAATACATGTGAGAAGAAGTACACAAGTCCAAAATCTACAATCCAACAAACAATTATTAAGACAAATAATAGAATAACCAGAATGAACTAAAATGTATTAGCCTAAGACATATCTGTGTTGCTTTGAGCTTAATATACTCCATATATTCAGCATGTCATAGTATGCAGTGAAATCATTTGACAAAAATTTTGATTGTCATTCTCAAACTTGGTATGTTTTTCACTAATTCAAAATTGGGAGCATGCCACATAAGGAGGTTCAGAACAAAAAATTATGCTTGAAGATAGAATAGGCCCGATTCACCGGACTGCTACAGAAACAAAAAGAAACCGCAGTAGAGTTAAAGCTGTCACGGTTTGAAACCATACATACAAAGGCATTCTAGCCATCATTATACAGTGAATCATTCTCTTGCATTGAGAACATTCACACCACTACCAAATCAACTCTTTACACTCATGAATGACTTCACATGTGAGTCAAATAGAATTAACAAAAGGGATCGTTCGACTCATCTTTTAATTATGTGAAATTCACACGATTCCTCTTTCTCTGATAGTTATTCTTCCGAATTCTTTCATGGCGTTGGTTGTGAGATGGATCTCACATTGTGTTCTGATCCTACGAATGTGATGGATGGGAACCGAGCTGAGTTTACTCCGCTTACTCGCCGGCCGAATCTACTGTCGTGTCGCTCGATCTAATTGCTATTGTCTTCAACAACCAGAAAAGTGGAAATCATACATGATAAGATGCTATAGACAATTCAAAAGAGCACATACGATAATAGTTTCCATCGACCTCAAGCACATCGATCTGCATCACATAAAAGAAACTTCAATTAGAAGCTGAGCAATATATAAATTCCAAAATAATTATGTAGAAGATAGTAAGTGGTTTACAGCCACTTGAAGACCAATTTGAGAAATACTATCCATGAGTTCTTCAACTAAAGCTGTAAAAATACCTGAGACTCAAGCTGAGAAGATTATTCAAAATGTAGAGACAGAAGAACAAAATGAGAAACATAGATTAGTTGAGGAAGAAACTGAATGGCAAGTTGTGGGATCCTCACAACTGTTGTACATCCGCTTGACATCTCAACCATATACTATTTCACCACTCGTTTCCGTAGCTATTTGCCTAATATATCGAAGTTCCTATCACATAAAATAGAAATAAAATTAGTAAACAAACTTTTGCAATAAAAAAAGGTTTTACTGAAGTTAGAAATGATCAAAAGATAAAGGCATGAATTCATAAATTATCCAATGCTCATTTGATATTCGACACAATTGAAGCGATTTGAAATAACAGCAACAACGCGCAATAGTTCGAACACACCTGTAGCAGAACAACAACTAACTCCCATCAGCACATAGAAAACTCACACATTATAGAGTAACAGGCTGCAAAATATTCAAATCATAGTAACTAAATAACAGAGTCAATGTAGTTCTAATATTAATTAGACAATCCTTGATCAATCCCTTGTCATTTGATTTGTTATAAGATTTGCATATTATTAACCTTTAAGAATCCAGTAGAAAATTTCTTATCGTTCCTTGTCGCCGATGGTAGTGTGACTCATGTATTATTCTGGTTTGAATGATCATTTTCGCACTGCAACAGGTTTTAATTCGAATATCGATATCATCCCGTGCTCTACTGCTCTCAAACCTGACCGGGTCTTTCAAACCTCAGACCATGAAACGCAGCAACGACAACCACTGTGTCATTCCTGCTTTTCATCAAACATATGGAGGGCAAGCTCAGACATGCCTTAAATCGGGAAACTGAAACTGAATAGGTTGTCAATATTGCAAAAATAAACAAAATAGGAGCTCTCTTTCACCATCTCAACATGACCAAATCCAAAAACCATTCAGCACATATTGGAATATTGGTTAGGTTTGTCAATGATAACATAAAATCTGCAGATTTGAACATTTTCAATATCAAACAATATTCAAGGTAATCAACATGACATCAACCAACGAAAAAAACCCACATTATAAAAGGTCTAATCTATGCACTAACCTTTGAGTTGTCCATACCTCACAGACCACTGTTCACCCGAAATCAGCCACAGAGAAACAAACAATGAAACCCTAAGATTTTCATTCTTCATTTTCCAGAAACCCTTCTCAAATTGTTGCAAAAACAATAACTGTTCACACAAACACACAGCCATAGCCACAGAGATCATAATGAAACCCTAAATGTTACGTCATTTTCCAAATACATAAAATCCTTTAGAAATTTTTGTAGAAGAAGAAAAAAAGACAACAGATCGGTAGATCCAAAAACACAAAGAACAAAAATCAGAAAAATCTCACCAAAGTTCTGGAACCATAACATCATCTTCATATCCTTCAACACATGAGTAAACTGAGAACATCAAAACCCTCTTCATCACCACTTAGTAACAACAAAAAACCCAGATCTGAAGAAGAAGATGCTCACCTTATGTTCAGATAATCGCACCGTCGGCGAAGCTTCCCTCTTCCGCGTGAGTCAACACCACCAAACCTGAAACAACAAACACCAAATCAAAATCAAAATCGAACATGTCTGAAACTCAATAATAACAATGAAGAAGGAGATGGAGAAGGAAGAAGAATATGAAGGAGGAAGACGAATAGGGAGAAGACGAAGAGAGGGAAGAGAGAAGAAAGAAGAGGAAGAGAGGGAAGAGAGAGAAGATGAATAGGGAGAAGAGGAAGAGAGGGAAGAGAGGGAACATTTCTTCTCTGCAATATTTGTACTGATGAAAATTTTATGGTTCAATTACATTACAATGCAAATTGGATATTGTACATATGTTGCCCAATGGTAACACAAACAGACCAAACCATTAGTTTCAATGTAGCCAAATTCTGAATTTAGTTACAAAAAGTAATTTTTAGACACATTTTGCCCCCAAAATAATTAGGTGTAATTTTTTGAGCAAAGGACAATTGAGTATTTTCCAGGTACTTGTGTTTTCTTATTTTATAGATTGATTTAGATTTCGACCGGTTCGACCGGTCGGTCCAGTTTTTAAAACAATGTTTGATTGGACAAGGGTACTGATACCCAACTAAACTCAAGGGTACTGGAGTGTTCTTTCCAAGTCACAAATTAATTATTTCATTTAATATTAATATTCTTAATTATGTTTGAGACATTATTTATTAAAAAGTAAGTAAAATAAGTAGCAATCGCGTATTTTGTGAATTTTTCGTCTTAAAGATTCTTCATAATTTTGTCTCGAATTCGTCTTAATATTTCATAGAGATTTGAAATGAAATATTAAAAGTAGTAAAATAAATAACAATTTTATATTATGTTTAAAATCTTCTCAAAGTCTTAGTATATCACACGGATTTGAGACAAATTTTCCATAAAAATAAAAAATATAACAATTATATATTTTAGAATTGTTATCTTAATAAATTGCATTACAGTAAACAAAAAGTTAAGTTGTTGTCACTGTGGTTGCATATATTTAGCTATATTTTATTAATATTTTTTTATATTTAATTCCAAATTCAATTTTTTTTATATATTTATAACTTCTAGTTTATCATAGCGGCCATCCAAAAAATTTTAGTCTGGCTCCGCCACTGTGAGTAGGTTCACTTTATAAGTACTATAAACATATGTAATTGTAAAATGTCTATACCTTGTTCTACATATTTTCTTATGCATAATATCAGGATAACAATCTCCAACAAGGAACTAAAGTAATCCTTAACTATAGCAAGATGTGAGAACTTTTCGCGATAAAAAAGGAACCGAAACAAAGGCGAAATGAACAAAAATGATGAATAAACACTCTGAAGATTTAGGCAAAACCAACACAAACTCTACCAATACCAAATCTTGCTACATACACAAAACTTATCAACATTAAACTATGAGTATACAAAAATATTCTACAATCTTATGTTGCTTGATGAAGATAATTCTTGATTGATTCAATCATGCTGTGATTTGTTCCTTTAAAAGTTCTCTTTATGAAACTGAAATCGTGTTGATGTGTTTAAGCTAAACTCCTGACAAAGGCTCTTCAATGTTTTTGTAAGAGTAGGACTTCCACAATAAAATACACCTGAATCAAGAAAACAGCATATAAAATTTTCGATTTCTCAAATCTAATAGAGCTTTAGAATTTCACTAAGCATTATAGTTATTCATACCGATACGAGAGCTTTGATGCGTTGAAGCTAACTGAGAGAAGACTTTTTTCCAGTTTGGTCTTGCAAAATGTGTTCTTATCTGACATATGGTAAATAACATCATAGTAACAAACCTTAATCTTTGGTTGCATGATGAAAAAATGATATTAACTAGAAATGAGAACTAAATCGAGACATACCCGGCTTTCTGAAACTACGTCTACTCCATTTTTAGCATGTTGCAACTTCTGAATCATGGCAATAAGTGCAGACCTTGCATCGCCTTCCTCGTAGACACTAGTCAAATAGTTATGCATTTCTATAACACCCTGCATTGTTAAAATACGCGTTAAATTTCTATATTCGTGTAAACCGAGGTAACAGGATAAGGAAAAAAAGATTGGTACTAAATCTCACATCACGGTCATATTCGGCAATATCATCCATGACACCTTTGAACCATTCAAATGAAGCTTGTTCCCTCGTTACCCAATAGAAATATGCTCTTTCGGGACCTTTTTTTTCTTCATCGGAACGATTACTACTATTGAAGGATTCCATCTCAAAAAGTGTCTGTTATGTTAACGTCGTGAATTAGTACTTTGTACGTAATATATAAATATACAACCAACAAAAGAGTATATAAAACTTCGGTGTCAGACATGACATAAACACAAACACGGATACTAGACACGTTACTAAAATGTAGACATTGGTAATACTATGTCTATGTCAAACATGTCTTCAATCTAAAGTATCGGACGAATTGACCATTTGTCACTTACTTGCGGAGGACTTTCCATCTTCATATGGTTCAAGATATCTTTTAAAATACTGATCATTGGTGTCGCGCCGATTCCTAGACCTATGAGCAAGAGTACATCATAATGCCTATAGCTTTGTGCTGGTGCTCCATAGGGTCCTTTGATGAGGATCTTTGGATATTTGATGCTACAAAGAGTAGAATAATATGATTGCATATATACATAACATTATAGAAAAATCAGAATCAAGATTTTTTATTTACCTTGGTTTTGATTGGTCAATACTTGTATTTGCTCTAGTTTCCATCCTGATTAGGCTTCCCCTTCTTGGTTGTGCACTCTCAGGCTCACAAGCCTGCATGTGTAAAATTATAGTAAATAATATACAACTAGATGTTCAATAATTATCATATTTTTAAGGATAAATATGTTTCTAGTGCCGATAAAATATTCATTTTTTTTAATTTAACTCGCGATTAAAAATTCATCAAGTTTAGTCCTATCTTTTATTAAAAAAATAGGTGCTTTTAGTTCGTTAGTAGCAATGTAGTCAAGAACGAGATCTTAAGTAGGTTGACCACGCCGGCGATGAAAACGATCATTCTCTGATTAGCACTCTCTAGCATCCTTAGTACGTAAGATCATATGATCCAGGACTCGATCTTGACTACACTGCTCTGTAGGGACTAAAAATGTTGAAACATTTTAAAGGGATTAAACTTGAAAGAACCATATTTTATACACAAACATCACCTTTGCAAATATGTTTCTAAGTTCTGTAGTCCAATCTCCCAAGGTTCTTATATGAACACTCAAGTAATCGTCTCCCGGTGCAGAGGTAATGGAGAATGGATGCCTGTAAAAAAACAGTAAGTTCGGTTATCCTAAGTAAAAGTATTTTTTTTCCGAAAAAGTAAACTTTTGTGAACAAAATATCATTCAAGCAAATCATGATTACCATTCATAACTCGATATATCCGGACACTTGACAAAAAGGTACATTCCACTTTTATACTTGAACCCTGACGGCTTTGTCATGTATAGCGCTAGCACGTTTCCTGTGTATATTATCGCCTGAAATTTTCATCTCTTAAGATTATTTTCATGTTTTGTTATATATAAAATTCAAGAAGAAGAAGAAGCCGTTGAAACAGACCTTAATGACGCTCACGCGCTGATCTTTACCCTTAAAAGACGGATGAGTTCTCTCAAACGCGTAGAGCAGTAATGGAACTATAAGGTACATCCATGTCTGCATAAACAGGTTATCGTTATTGTTTCGTGATATACTACTTGGTAGAAAGTGTTGTCAAAATAACGAAATTTGAACAAACTGCTATTTTTTGCAATCCGCGATTGACAGCACTAGTATACTCAATGCGTTAAATAAGTTACAAGAGCTTCGCTTACCGTCTTGTTTTTCCATTCCTTGGTGAGAAATAGAAAGTAGCCATGAATGATGAGGAGAATATAAGCCAGAATAAGCAAATGATGCGCATACCAAAACGAATTGAAGCCGGCCAAATGATGCAACGGCGAAGGCAACTTGACAACGCTTTTTCGGAAATGAGGTGTTGCCAAAGTGAAAGTAAAAGCCATAATCAAGACTATGAAAATTCCAGTCACACCAGGAGTACTTTCAACAAGGGTAAGGTAATCAGGCTGGCGATAATTAAAACTGGATCCAATAGTCGCCATGAACTTTTCGGTCGGACAAGAAACTATCCTCGGAAAATCACAAGTCACATGGATTACTACATGGATGGCAGTCCCTATAACTACACCAATTGCAATAACAATGTGAAAGTGTATGTTATCGTCGAAAGGGATGATTTGACTAAGAAACGATCCTCGTAGCATCGTAAGCGTTCTTCTACACATTGTAAGGACGATTAACGCCATGTTGAATTTGAGAGTCTCGGCCGCACCCTTTGCTAAACAAACACATGATCCCATTACTTCATATGCTGGTTTTTCCTTGTATTGAAGAAACTTCCAAACGAAAAGGATCAAGTTTACGGCTAACCAAAGTACGACTATCCATATTTTTTTCCATTTGTCGTGCACAAATTCGGTTGTTTTGGAGATGAATTTTCTAACAGGAGTTCTGTACTTGCCTGGTATCATAGCTCGAGTTAATGTTTCGGTTCTGTTACTAAGTTTCGTAGTGCCATCTTCTGCACTAACCATTTCCTTTAGTAGAGTTTCAAGCTGCCACATCTATTTAAACAAGAACAGATTAATGAGTATACAAAAGATGAAAGTTTCAAGAAAAGATTAATACTTTTCGGCTTTTAATTCTAACCTCTATATATCCATTATGATCTGGATCAAGCTCTTCCATGATCAAAGCCGCATATGCAGAAGCTTGATCTTTGAGATTTCCCAACTTATTTGCAGAAGCACTCAACACTATAACCTTTTACACAAAAACAGTTAGAATTTTGTTTCACATAATTTTAAAAAAAGAAAGCAACGTAGCAGCGACGCGTGTTGATGTCTGTCTGATACGGACACGGCCTTAATACTTGCTATAACATACAGACACCTTGATTTTTAATTTTTTTTTTACCGATGTGTGTGTCTGAGGGTATCGTGTCCATGTCTGTGTCAGTACTTCATAGAAAAAAAAGAAGATAAAACGGTAAAATTATAATTTACATGATCTCAGATACTCACCTCCCTAACCTCCTCTTCGGATAACCTACCATCTCCATTCTTGTCACACCTGAAAAAGACTTTAGTTCATATATACAACTCCATTCAATATAAAGTTATTCGATTAACATGCAAAAGACGGTAGTTCATCTGGTTTGAGCTAAATGTTAAAAGAGTTGAAGAAGCTAAAAGACCAGGGTTCAAAGTTCAAACCTCGAAGAAAGAAGAAAACACTAATTAACAAACAATATCGGATCACGAAATTTCACTATCATTATCATACAAAAGATATCTACATACATAAATTAAGTTACATGTATGTGTGTGTGTATAGTCCTTACATGTCAAAGAACACTTGAAGTCTTGATTCAAGATCTTTAGTAGTCATATCCTCCCAAAAAACTCTAACTTGATTCAAAGTAATTCCATTTTCTACACTTATATTCCTTCTCCTAGCCAATGCCTCATAGAGTTCTCCTGCAAATTCCTTTGAATCTGCTCCCATACCTAAACACCATTGTTTCCAACAGTCATAACACAACCTTAGAACAAACAAACAACTAAAAACATCATAAACAAAAACCAAACAACATCATAAATCATTGTTACCAATGCATTGTCCAAATTTATCTTTGTGCAGCATTCCATCAACTGCATGTTGAGTAAAACGTTTCTCAATTGACCTCCATGCATCGCCTTCTTTTCCGGTAACCGTTCTATCGAGAAAACGTAAACCCTTAAGCCCTCTTGCAGCACCTGATTGCATCCTAACCATTTTGCCTCCATTGTTATTATTATGATTGTTGTTGTTTCTGTGTCTCACATTGCTACCATTGTCGATAGAAGCTTCATTATCTGAGGCTTTTATAACCCTGCTTTCATTATTTTCATCCTTTTTAGAAACTTCCACAACATCAGGAGCAATCTCAATGCTTTCAAGAATCCATGTCGATGATTCATCTGTACCTTGTTTTTCTGATGACATCAATGAAAAAGATTGTCCACAAAGGTTTGTTTATTTAGGTGAATTTGAGAGGAAGGGTATTAGAGGGAAAGATGAATCAGTCAAAGTAGGAATTTGGGAGAGGGAGAGAGAAAGAAGAGTATGGAATTTTTGTTGTGTTATTGGTTTGCTAATTATAGGAAAATTGGTTGATAATAATACAACACTTGTGTCTTTTTGGTCTCCAACCAATTAACTATATGCAACAACCAACACAATCAAAATAAAATTATTACATGCATACTATATAAACATGTATTTTCTTTGCACATGTTTTTCTCTCGCCAATGCAATACTCCTACTCTTATTTATGTTTATTTTTTTATAAAGTCCACTTGTATATCACCACCTTTATTTTTAATTATTATATAATGTTGATTAAGCAACTTTTTGGACCGTTCACAAGGTTCGTGGAGAAAGACACACCCTCGAGCGAAATGGCATGCGGAGTAGGTAGATCTTTGTTATAATAAGAAGCAGGCAAAGACAAGTCTGTCTTCCGATACATCAACCATCGTCTAATACAATCTGATGGCTCACACAATACGCCAATGACATGCGAGCAACTGCTCTTATTATATAAGATTAAAGTGCGTCATTTTAGGTTTTCAAATTCATTCTCCCTTACACATTACTTCAGATGTCTCTCACTGACTTGACGTTCTAGTACTATCCTTATAGGTCATACCCCTAGTCACTACATTAGAATTACTAATCCATAATAACAAAATACAATTTTCCTACACCAGTTATCATTTCTAGTTCTCAATAGAATAGTGGCGCCGTATGTGAAAACATTTCAGGCCTTTTCGTTCAACAAATCTACTAGGGGTGAAAAAATGAGTTCGACCTACTGGACATGCGTGTTTCGCTCGCACTCTTTCGCTGGACGGATCAAGGTTTTAAACTCGCGTCCTTTAAATATACCTACCCTGCCCAACTCTATTTTTTTACGAGCGCAGGCATTAACATAAAATTGTGCAATTTTAAAGTTTTAAAGATGCATTTCTCATATATTTGTATGGTTAGGCAAAGGTTTTAGGCATGCACCTTCAACAATATCTGCCTGCCCCGTTTATTTTTTTGTGAATCATTGCATGATTGACCTAAATGGCGCAGACATCCCTGTTTTCCACCCCTAAAATCCAACAACATCCTCACCATGGCGAAACATTACATCAACGTCCTAATCTACTTGTTATACTTATACATGCAGTGTCCCCTAGTCTTCAGCTATTATAGGAGAATCTTTGAATACAGGGAGTCACAAACTTGCTAAACAACGTCTATAATCTAATGCACCAACATAGTTCACAATTTTTAGATAAAAGGATTCTCAAGATTGAAGAAAATCTTTAATAAGCTTCACAAAGAGACAATATTATACGAGAGGCAGCCTCTTGAGGTGATCAGGCCGGTGGGCTAGAGACAATTCACAATGGGACAACTATGCCAGGAAGAGAAGTCTTGAAGTCTCCAACTCGCGATCGGTACCAAGGACAAAGCAGTAAGCTTACTTATCCCGAGATTCTCCGCCATCAACATTCACTGGCACGTCATACTTGAAAAATGGAAAGATATGACGTAGACGTTCCAACTTTGTTGAAAAAGAAAAACTCTTTGTTCTTCCGCATATCCTTGACAGTAGGGCCAAGATCTCTGAAGAAGCATCCAAATTTGTAGAGCTATGATGGAACCAAAAATCCATATGGGCATGTTGAGTATGTAGACATTATGGTGGATAACTACCATGCTCAAAGGATGATGAAGTGCAAACTCTTTGCACTAACCCTAACTTAAAGTCGCGTTGATGTTGTTCTAAACCTTTCGAGAGAGGAGTATAGATTCGTGGAAGGATCTCAATGACACATTCACATCCCAATTTTCCACTTGAAAGTGACAACCCATGACTATAGGGGAAAAAACTTCTTACACACAAATTTCTAACCCATTTGTATTTTAATAATATTA
Source organism: Vicia villosa (assembly GCF_029867415.1). Taxonomy (NCBI): domain Eukaryota; kingdom Viridiplantae; phylum Streptophyta; class Magnoliopsida; order Fabales; family Fabaceae; genus Vicia; species Vicia villosa. The sequence goes on from NW_026705567.1 coordinate 423,845, forward strand.
TTGTTTATTTTTTACTAGACTTAGTTTTTTATTTTATTTCTATGTTTGTTAAACTTTATTTCATAGTTAGACCCATATAATTTTACTAAAGTTTCATGATAACTTTAGTGTGAAACATGGTTTCATCATTACTTCTATATTACCTTTAGTTTAACTTAAGTAAAAGTAATATCTTACTTTATATATTCCATCTTTTTTTTTTTTCTTTGGGTAAAAAGTTATTAGAAATCTACAAATGCCATTTTCTAGGAAATTTCAATACCGAGTGGTGGTTATCAACAACCATGTAATATTTTATTATGTTGTTATTATTAGTGTTTTCAATTCATGAGAGTTCTCTTAACAAAAAACAATGGAAGAATGTTTTGTTGGGTAATTGACTTTGGAAATTTGGACTTTAATTCCTCTAATTTTAATTTTTTTTATCAACAATTGGTTAGAAGCTTCATCATTATATAATCAAAACGTTTATTTACTAAGTCACTTTATGTAATAGTTTTAAATTAATATGAGAGATTCGACGTGCTAGCATTATACCTAACCCATGTTTGATCCAGCTCAAAGTTGAATTGCAGTAATATTATAAGTAAAGTTAAATATATTGCATGGTTCATATCATGAAATCACGACTACCATGTAGTACAGTGGTTAATTAATTTAATATTTCTACTTGAAGGGATATTTGTTTTTTAAATTATACAATAATTTGAGTTCAAATTTCCGAGTCTTAATCTGATTAATAGTTATTTTAATGACTTTATAATTTTTTGATAAGTGACTTTTTTAATTTTAAAAATTCACAAACAATCAAACTCGTTAATCTTACAACCATTTAATTTATCTTTTATCTTTTAGGGTCTTTTGTTTCTGTTTTATTTTAAAATAATTTTTATAATATTATATATTTTTTATAAAGAATTATTTAAAATTTTCAAACAAAAATTGATTTGAATAACTTTTTATAAAATGTTAAATTATGTATTTTATCATTTTAGAATAACCTTTTGTTTTTATATCAAAGTTTTAAAAAATTATTTAAATTTGAAGTTATTTTAAATAATTTTTAATAAAAATTATTTTTCATAGATATTTTTTTAAAAAATTATATGTTTAAACTATACTTTAATTTTTAAGTAATATATATTTATATTACCAGCGGTCAAGTTTAGACTTTAAAATTTAAATTTCTAAAAAATAAATTAAAAAATATTTTATTATTTTAAGAAAATTTTCATAAAAATTAGTTTTTGAAAATATTAAGAAAGTTTTTTTTTAAAGTTAAAAAAGGGCCTTAGTCTATGGCTTGGCTAAGAAAAAAAAAAAGTCTCATTTCTATATATATGTATATCATATTCAAATATTTTGATATACAATAAGGTTATTTGATTGACCAAAAAGAAATGTAATTTAAGTCTCTAATTTTTATGATCAATGAAAAATATAAAACCGTTTACATCAGCAGTTTTAAAATATCTATCCTATAGATTTAACCACCTAATACCTAAATAGAATACTTCGGTTGTTAATGTCATCCTACTCCTACAACTAGCTTACAATAATCTTTTTAATGACTCGAAAATTTTTCAACAGTTAATATATGAAAATTCTTATTTTATATAAAAACTTCTATTTCTTGCTATTGTGTCATGACAAATATATTATTAAAACTTAAAAGATCAAATAGTAATATGAATACTCTGAAACATACAAAAAAAAAAAAGGAAAGAGTGTTATGAAATTAACCAAAACAATAGAGAGATCAAAGAGAGGTAGAGAAGAAAGAGAGCAATATTATCTTATCTTATTTTAAGTGTGCTTTACATTGTAATATAAGTCTCTATTTATAGGACTCAAGGGAGATACAAAAACACACATATTAAACACATATTAAGTATGGAATAGGAAGATGAAGAACTAGGAGATGGATGTACATGCATCCACTAACATAAATATTCATAACACTCCCCCTTGGATGTCCATTGAGGATATGCCTCGTTAAAACCTTACTAGAAAAAACCCAGTGGGAAAAATTCTATTGAAGGAAAAAGAGTACAATATCCTTTGAATGTGAATTGTCTCGTTAAAAACCTTACCAGGAAAACCCAATGGGACAAAACCATGGTGAAGGAAAAAAGAGTGCAAAACATATGTATTTCTCCCCCTCATACAGACATTTACATGTGAGACGATATTCTTTGTAGTCGTTGCTTAAAATGTCTTCTTCATAGTGACTTCATGTAGTGGTAATAGTTATGCAGGATTTTATGAAGTTGTTGCCATGATTTCTTTCATAGATCTCCATGAAATGGTTGTACCATCACATGTAAATAAATAACCTCTTTCTGATCTACCATTGTGAGAATCTGACAAGTAACCTGCATCTCTAAGATAACGAAGTATATGTTTGACCGCTTTCCAATTTCTTCGTGTAGGTGAATAATTCTATCTTACTTATAGATTGACCGCAAATGATTTATCATGATGTGTATATTTAGCAAGGTGCATTAGTACTCCAATTTCACTAAGATATGGTACTTCATAACCAAGCAATTTTTATCCTTTTCTCGAGGCCTAAAAAGATCTTTCTCGACATCTATTGATCTATTAACCATATTGGAGTAGGCAACATGTGACATTTGTCCATATAGAATCATTTCAACACTTTTTTATATAGCCTTCTTGATGTACAAATATTCTTTTGTCCAAATGCTCAATTTGCAAACCTAGACATATTTTGTCTTTTCTAGATCCTTCATCTCAAACTCTTTATTTAAGCAATTTATAGCTTTTGGAAGCTCTTCAGGAGTTCCAATAATATGTATGTCATGCCCATAGATAACTATTATTGCAAATTATTTTCCACATCATTTTATGAAAATACAAGTACAAATTGAATTATTTGTATATTCATCATTTAATAGATATTCACTGAGGCGATTATACCACATGCATCCAGATTCTTTCAGCCCATAGAGAGACTTGTTCAATTTGATGTAGTAGTTTTATCGAGATCCACAATTACGTGCCTCTAGTATATTGAACCCTTCATGGAGTTTCATGTAAATGTCACTATTAAGTGAACCATGTAAATAAGATGTCATTACATCCATCATGTTCAAATTAAGCCCTTCATGTGTTACAAGGCTAATTAATTATCAAAAATCGATTGAATCCACTACAGGTGAATATGTTTTATCAAAATCAATATTAGGTCTTTGTGAAAATCATTGAGCAATAAATCAAACTTTATATCATTCTTATTTTTCTTTTTCACAAAAACTCATTTATATCACATTAGTTTCACACCTTGAGGTGTTCGGACTACAGGTCCAAAAGCGAGTTACTTGTAAAGTGAGTTTAATTCTTCTTCAATTGAATATATTTATTTTGGCCAATTCTCACTTAGTCTACAATCTTTAATAGATTTTGACTCGCGATCCTCGTTATCATTGATCACTTTTAGCACGATATTGTATGCAAAGACATTATAAATATTGACTTTATTTGGTTATCTCAATTTCGGTTCCATTCCATTTCATCCATGACATAATTTATCGAGATCTCTTTATTTCATATTTCAAGTACTTGATTTGTTCTTCTGGAACTGAAAATTAAATTAGGTCAAAGTGCTCTTAACATTTTCATATCCTCACTTGGGTCATCTTTAGTTTCTTTTCTTAGTAGAGGACTTTTAACATTGGAACCGACTTTCATACCACGCTTCAGGTGTCGCAACATCTCATTTGCAATATTATATTATCCAATAGGAGAATCCACTTTGAGTGTAGTATTATCAACTGATAATTTATTTCATAAACTTTGCAAATGAATAATATTTTGAACTTTTGGTTCATATTGATTTGTACGAGGATCAAGACAACAATGTATTTTAACTTGTTCATTTGAACTTCTTGTTCATGATTTAAGCTGTTCATTTCCCTCCCCCTAATATTGGGAAAATTAATTTATCGAGTGATAATCAGCCTACTGGGCTGCAATCAAGTATTTTATTATTTTCTCAAATTATATCCTCAAAACTGAGAGTCATATTAATTATATTTTTCCAATATTCTATCATGACTCATCTTAATGCATTATATTGGAGCAATTGAAATATACACAACACATCCAAATGTTCATTTAGATGAGAAGTATTAGAATAAATTAGGGAGAACTAAGATATATTATCTTGTTGGCTTAATGCGAATAAATATCTTAATATCATACTTTGGGTGTTTCAAATATATAATTTAGAATTGATGATCTCATAAGTATCAACCAAATAATTAACTTTAGACGTCTAAAGAATGGATCTTCGGGTCCATTTTCTTTTTATGAACATATATTACATGATATTCAATATCAATTTTAATAATATATGTGATACTTATACAGGAATTTCTATAAAAAAATCTAGAAAAACAAGATCTTAGTCTAATTAGTTGAGAAAATAATTTCACAAACTTCTGGTTGTGAGTAGAGACATATGCATGATATTTTAGTCGATGCAACAATTAATGTCATACAAACGTAATTTCTCAAATTTTTATTTTCCTTTAGAAACACATAAATATTGATTGGATTGAAGAAACTTCTGGTTCTTCAATACAAATTATTCGCATCATATTATATCCGAGATGACCCAATCGGTTTTACCAACGACACATTTAAGTCTAATTTGTAAACTACTGGTTTACAATGACATGTGCTTCAATTGTACTAATATAAGTGTAGTACAAGCCCGGAGAAAAAGACGGTAGCTTTTCTATTACACATTTTCTGTCTAAATTGTGTTGTGTAATACAAAGATATTCGATACCTCCAATATAAGTCGAAACTAATATAATAGTATTTCATTATTAAACACTTTAATCAAATACATTCATATGAACATATGATCATATAATTATCAAACAATTATCCCTTATAAAATTAAACATATTTAATCATACAATATTATATCACTAAAATTATATCGTCATGTAATTAATTTGATTTACTATCCTTCAGGGATGGATAAGTTCTTCAGGAACTATAAAAATAATTTATTTTTCTATCCTTCAGGGATGCTCGATAAGTTCTTCAGGAACTATATAAATAATTTGTTATAAACAATAATCTAAATAATATATATAACCATCCTTCTGGGATGCGTTAAAATCATTTGTGTCATTTTTCTGGAATGACAATATTTTAATGAACATATTACAAATTATGAATTTTTAGATCGATACAACAACAAAAATTTATGAAATCCTTCTGTGATTCAATAATATTATAGATGCGACCTTTTAAAGGTGATTGAACGTTGAATTCTTCTGGAATTCATCAATTATTGATAAACACAATACTCGATTAAACTCAATCTTTGAACAATAATTTGGAGTTAGTTTAATAATAATCTTTAGTTTTACAACTATCACATCACAAACTATTTCCATAAACAACGGTCAAGAAAAAGTATTCTTTGTGCAATCCTTCAGGGATGCTTGAATATTAAATTAACACTTTTATGTGTTAAAATTCAATTCCGGAAAAATATATAAAAATGCTTTAATGTTAAATTCTTCCGGAATTTAACAAGAATGATCAAAGAAGTCTAATATTATTGTACAAGGAAAATCAATTTCTCTACAAAATATATAAAAAATAAACATATTTATATGAAGAAAAAAATAGTAACAAAATCATGGATTATATTATATTGGTTCAAATATATTAAGATTAGGAAAATAACGTAGAACCTGGCTATATCATTACTCGCGTTGTAGAGTATCGTGCTGATAACGTGTTATAAAATTAACCAAAACAATAGAGAGATCAAAGAGAGGTAGAGAAGAAAGAGAGCAATATTATCTTATCTTATTTCAAGTGTGCTTTACATTGTAATATAAGTCTCTATTTATAGGACTCAAGGGAGATACAAAAACACACATATTAAACACATATTAAGTATGGAATAGGAAGATGAAGAACTAGGAGATGGATGGACATTGTTATACCCCAAAATTTGCCCGCATCTTTTTCAAGAAAACTCCAATCTAAAAATTTAGAGTCTCATATAATCATGGATTTTTATTTCAATAAATATCCTGACATGTGAAATACTTAGTTTTTAGAATTTTTCTTATACAGTATTTTGGCTTGCAGTTGAATTTATTCTTACGCAAACGCCAAATACTGTTTATTACTTCACACATGCTATTTATCTATTTACAGATAAATAGTACTGACACAATTGGTACAGAGTTAAATCTTTTGCAGGCGCAGAATCAGGAAACTCAGACTGTACTGGTAACGAGTAGATTATTATTATCTTTTGTTTCCCATTAATTTTTGTACTATATTCCATTATTTTCAAAATCTTTTCAAATCTCTTTTTCAAAAATCAAATCCTAACTTTATTCTATACATCTCTCTTTTTCCCAACACTATCATACACTTTCTTTCAAAATCTTACTTCCACTCAAATTTTCCTTTTGTACGGAATCACTTCATTCCCCAACGTCTCTATCCTTCTTTCCATTCTATAAATTAAATACCTCTCCTTTTTCCATAAAAATCTCACATCAAATTCTAACTCATCTCTCAAATTTCTACTTCATATCCATCCTTTCTTCTTCCCCGACAAAATGGCGAAGTGGTGGGAAACGTGTTTTCTTATGGTCATCACCATTGCTACGGTGATCATGTCTTTTTTCTGTCTACATAGCCCGGAACACTGTGGACCTGGGATGCTTGCACTCCCAATCATCTACATGTTATTATTTGTAGCATGGGTTATTAATCGTCATTCTTAAAATTTGCCGTATTTCTTATTTCTTAAATGTACCGTTTATTCGTCGTACTGTTCAATATAGTATGTAATATTTGTACTGTCAGTATTAAATGTTGTACTATTTGTCATAATGTTGCTTAATTATTCAGATAATATTTTGTGTGTTTTCTGCCAGTCAAATATCCATTTTTCTGTGCATTAAATGATTTTCAGGGTTATTATCGGTAATTTTGCTCGCGTACAGTAAATATTATTTATTTATTATGTCTGTGTTTTTAACAAGTCATGTAAATAAACTTTAATTTTTCACATAAAACAAAAACAACAAAAAGAAAATTAACTTTGACTGTTGATTTTTCACTCTAACTGCTACATTAATACCCGAACAGTCAGTTGACAGTCAAACTGCTGGCAGTACAATTCTCAGTGTTTTGTACCATCAATCAAATCAATCTTTTACAATTCAAAATTCCAAGATTTTTGTCCTAGAAGTCTTCTGAATATCACATGATTAGCAGAGACTCAACACTGCACAAAAATCAGGTACGCTTAACTGTCTCCTACACAAACAGTCCCTGACTAGGGTTTTCTTGTTTTTACAGGAGAAACAAGTTTTTGAGACCTCAAATGGATTTCATGGACATCCATATATCTCAAAGTACCATCACACAAATTTTCAGACTTCAATTCACTCAGACGCACCGTCAGCAGCTCAAACAGTCAACAGACGACCCGTTTGACCAAAAAAGTCAACAGACAGTCAAAAATGAAATTTTTTGTCAACATCCATATTTTGTCAAAAGATTCATCATTTGATCATTGGATGATCATAATTCATCAAGGAAAGATCAAAAATCAACAAAACCCTAAGATTCAAAATTAGGGTTTTCTCTTAAAAAGTCAACTGAATTTGACTGGCCATAACTCTCTCATCCTGCATCCAAAAAATTCAAACCAAAGTTCATTTTGAAGGAAAATCAATTATCCTTCAAATGCAATTGATCCCATGGCCATTACATTCACCATTTGAAAAATATGAACAAAGACATTACAGGTCATTTTCAAAGTCAACAAAAAGACACTTTTTTCAAAAGGACACACAAGGAGCATCAAATATCATTTTGACATGAGACCAAAGACATTGGTTAGAGGACTCTTTGAGGTTTCCAAAAAGTGCAAGATCTCCTTCATATGACAAAAATTGAGGGATTTACACCTTGTTGAAGTTGGCTAAAATTTGGGAAAATGCATAAAACCAACATTGCTCAAAAATGTATTTTTTCCAAATGGGGCCAAGTTTGCATGGTTCAAACATGTTTGCCATAATTTTATGGGCCTCCCACGACCAAGACAAAGCCCACACCATTTTTATCCATTTTGGCTTAATTTTATCTTATTTTAAGATTAAAAGAAAAAAGGAAATGGAAGGATAATGGATAGCTTAAATCTTAAGCATGACTCATCCAAGAATCTTCAATTTTCTGCAGAAGATTGAGGTACAAGGCAAGAGCATTGAAGAGAAGCAAGACTTGGTCAACAATTCAAAGGTTTTAATATAAAAAAATCAAGAATTCAACAAAGGCAACTAAAAGCTTCTTGGCTTCAATTCTAAGCACAACATAGCCTATATAAAGGCTATAACACTTCACAAACAAAAGAGCACGAAATCAGAGCCAAAGTCTTGCTTGTAACACACTTGTAACATCTTGAAATATTCAAAGAAATTTAAAATTCGAATTTTAAGTTCGAGCTAGTTTCAATACAAATTAAACACTCAAACACGTTCCTTGAACTTCACTGAACCTATCCAGATCAGTTGCAAGCATTGAAACCTCAAGAACACGAGCCTAGAACTCACGGTTTGTTCAAATCAAAACTCACCAAAATCTCATAACACATGCATATTTAACAAGATGTAGACTCATATTTAAGTTTGGTTTGAGGTCCTGATCATTTCTGGAAACTTAATTGAGGTTTGGACACCTATACGAGGAACCACCATTTTAGGGTTCTTACTTTCAAATTTAGGGCTTTACAGTTAGTGCAAAATCACGAGCTCTAAATAATATCATTAAACTCGCATGAACAAGACGAACTAAATGGTGGCATCGCGCCAAATTTATGTTGTTGTTTGCTTGTATTCGCTATTTTCAACAGGTGTAAAAGGTCAGAGTTTCTACACCACCTGCAAAAGAAAGGTGTAAAAACTCTATCCTGAGGAAGAAGATGATGCGTGGCGTCCTCTGATTGGCTAGAGGGCGCGCGCGTGTTTTTAAATTCACTTTGGATTCAGTGTTTTGCAGGTACGTCACGTGTCATGGTCCCTCATGATGGTAACCATCAGATCTGTCCACTCAGCAATCCAGCGCACCAGAATGAAGCACCATATCATGGACTCCATTTAAATATCACATCTGATTAGTATCCTTTTATTTTCTATTTTTATTTTAATTTCTTGTTAAATTAATTAAAATAGTTTTTAAAAATCCAAAAAATACACAAAAAATATTTTTAAGTAAATAAAATAATATATTATTTTCTGATATAAAAATATTTTATTTTTCTTCATAATTTAAATATTTTGCATAATTAATTAGTATATATTTATATATTTGCTTTTTAATTACTTCAACCAATCAAAAAATCATAAAAAAAATTTTGTTCTTTATATTAAATATTGTTTATATATTATAAGCTAATTTTGTACATATTTTGAATAATTTTCTCTTCAAATTTTAATTATTTGTATAATTATTTGTATAATTATGTATTAATTAACTTAATAAATTTCAAATCAATTTCAAAAAATCCAAAAAAAATTAGTTTTGTTTTAAAATTAATTAGCAAACATTTTGAACATATTTTGAACTTAATTTTTAGGTTTAAAATTTTATTTCCATCTTTTCTCATTTTAATTTAATTAATCATGCATTAATTATAATTAAAACAAATCATAAAAAATCCAAAAAAAACATGTCTTTATTTTCTTGCAATTTAAATTCCTAGATAAATGTATAGGTTGCCAAACTCATGTAAATAGCGTAGTTTACATTTCCCGCACAATCGATGTAATAGCGTAGATTTATTTTCCGCATTTTACATTTCCGCATTTTAAATTCCAGCATATATAAACTGCGTGTATGCCAAAGATAAAATTGAATCGTTAGATCACTAACTCCAAAAGATAAAATACCTGAATCCAAACACAATCACACTTGCACCACCTAAGGTAATCCCTTATCATTTTTTTCAAAATCAAAGTCAAATTCTACTATTTCGAGTACAAAATCGAACCTTTTGTTTGTATCCGGTGAAAGGATAGATTTTTAAAGGAAATAGGATAAAGACCTTACAACTCAGGGTAGACCTCCTAATTTGCTTGCTCAAATAAAAAACAAACAAAATTCTCATACACTGTTGTTTTTCAAAATAAAACTTTCCAAAAAGACAATACTTTGTATACATCCAAACAAGGATCATTACGAAGTTAACGTTCTTTTTTCCAAAACATCTTTTGAAAGATGAAAACACTTTGTATACATCCGCACAAGGATCATTACAAATTCAACTTACAAAGGTATTTCAAACCACATATGAGCATTTTAAAGCAATTGAAAAGTGATCGAAAGCAAGTGAGCCAAGCAAACTTAAGAGCCCATGGATAACCATGGATACAAAGGGTGCTAACACCTTCCCTTTGTATAACCTACCCCCTTACCCAGAATTTCTTAAAGGTCTTTTTTCTGTTTCTTTTATAAACCTTTCCTTAATTGGATAAAATAAAAGGTCGGTGGCGACTCTCTGAATTTTCAAAAAATGCGAAAGCAGAAACAATAAAAAGAGTCAGTTCACGTATCTCTCCGCGAGAGGTATGGCCGAAAACGGAGGTCCACAGACATCCACTAACATAAATATTCATAACAAAGAGAAATATATTGACATTGACATCTAAGAGAAATAAAACTATATTCACATCAAAGAGAAATAAGACTTTTTTTTTTGTTGAAAAGAGAAAAGATTATATAAAAATATAAAGGTATGAAAAAATCCCATAGTGTGGACGCCGGATTCGGAGGGAGATTACTCAACAAGAAGCGGATACGATATTTTGACTTTGTTACGTTTTGGGGAAGCATGGAGCAATTCTTCTCCTTCGTGTTTCTCGGTGATTTGGAAAGCTCTGGTCCCTCAAAGAATTAGAGCTTTCGGTTGGAGATGTGCGCATAATCGTATACCAACCAAAGAGGAGTTATCTTTTAGAGGAATTAATCTCTCTGTTAATGATCTTCTATGTGTATATTGTGCGGAGGTTGTCGAAACGTGTGATCACCTTTTTTTGGGCTGCAACTTTGCTAAATTGGTGTGGTTGGAGGTTTTTGACTGGATGGATGTACCGGCTGATTTAAGAGGGGAATTGGTCTCTAGCTTGGGCCTCTGTATTCTGGAATGCATGAATAAAGGAATCAAGAATGGGTTCGCTAGCAAGGTTTGGTTGGCGGTTCTATGGAGCTTGTGGTGTTATAGGAAAGATATAGTCTTCAACAACGTTAAAGCTTGCCCCTCGGACTTGGGTTGGAGTGTCAAATTTAAGGTTTGGAAATGATCTTGTGCCGGTAATATTACCTATTCCAAGTGTGACTATTACGATTTGTGTAAAAATCCTTTGTTTTTTGAAGGATAGTTTCAGCTGGTGGGTAATGTTTGGTTTCCAAGCGTTTCCTCGTTCTTTTGTAAGCGGGATTAGAGTACCCCTAGTACTCTCTAAATGATATTTCTTGCTTAAAAAAAAACAAAAAGAATAAGGTGGCACAAAAAGTACCAGATAATAAACCCAATCAAAATAAAAGAAAGAAATACAAAAGTCAAAATGAAAGGACAACCAAACAACCACATAAACCAACACATGAAATAATGTTAGCAATGGCAATTTGACTGGATATCCGCAAAATATGCTTATAATGAATAAGATAAAAATTAACAAAATAGATATGAATACGAACACATATAGTTATATATTAAAATTAGCGTATATGGGTGTGGGTACCTCTCTTACTACCCATCCCGTCCCCTATCTGCACTACATATTTAAATAAGGCTTAAATAATCTTTTGTTCCATGTAAGTTAACGAGTTTTTGAATTTGGTCCATATTTTTTTTTCCAAGTTCTCATGTGTCCATTTCTTGTTGGCATTGGTCTCTTCTATCAAAATTCCTTTTAAAAAAAGATGATGTCACATACGGTGCTGACGTGACGGTTTTTTTTCTTCATTTTTTTTAATATTCAGTCATTCCTTTATCGATGTGGAGATCTTTTTATATTTTTTTATATTTTTAATATTCAATCATTCCACGTAATATTTGTTTGTTTGTTTTTTATATTTTGATCCCTAAAATCTTACTCACTCCTTCCCACAATTAGTGATACATTTGAAAATATTATTGTTTTTGTGTACATTTATTTGAAAAGCATATGTGAACTTGTTTAAATAGACTGTGGGGATGGAAAAAGAAGTTTTTGAAAGTGAGCCCGATAAGACATCGCATCTTAGGTCTACATACCCCTTTTAAAGAAAAGGGAAGTCAGAGCTTTTGTAGTTCCTCTTAAAAGGAAAATAAAAGGGGGCCAAAGTGGCCAAAGTCTTTTTGGGAGTTGAGCTTTATGCTCAACGAGTATTTTTAAAAAGGGACCAAGGTTTAACAATACAAGGTCAATGGACTAAGAGTAGTTTCACCGAGAATAATTCTTCCCTTAGTACCAAGGTTTTAAAACAAAGGAGTGGTTGAGCTTTAACAATACAAAACCAATTTCAAATAAAAGGGACCAAGCTTTAACAATACAAGGTCAATGGACTAAGAGTAGTTTCACCGAGAATAATTCTCCTCTTAGTACCAAGGTTTTAAAACAAAGGGTTGGTTGAGCTTTAACAATACAAAACCAAGGGTTGAGGTTAAAAAGGTTAAGCTTTAACAATACAAAACAATTTTTAAATGTTACAGAGTTGCTGTGATGATCTGGATAGCTCAACTAACCTCCAAGGATTATGTTGGAATGCTTAGAATGACTTGAAACTCCCTGCAACTCCAAACCCGATAGTACCTACAAATGAATAAATTTAAAGTGCAACAATGGATTCTAGGTGTTACAGATGTTAGTTAATGACCTGGACAGCTTCAATATGGTATATAGAAGGTGTTTGAATGATTAATTGGACCAATGTGCTTATGGAATGAAGATTTGAAGGTTAAGGCTTTTATGGAAGCTTTAAAGGAGGTTGAGTGGTGACTCTGAGTTTGGAGTGTTTTTGGAAGTGGTGGTTATGCTAGACAGCTTCTAAATGGTATTTAGAAGGTGTTTGAAAGGTTATTTAACACTTAGAACTACTACAACTCAAAATGGCTCTCAAAATGCAAAGACACAAAAACTGGAGTTTTGGATCATATGGAGACTTGGAGATTTCTTGTGTTTTCTATTTTGGTCCCTAAATTCACTCACTCCGTCCCATAATTAGTGATACATTTGAAAATATTATTGTTTTTGTGTACATTTATTTGAAAAAGCATATGTGAACTTGTTTAAATAGAGTGTGGGGATGGAAAAAGAAGTTTTTGAAAGTGAGATCGATAAGACATCGCATCTTAGGCCTACACACCTCTTTTAAAGAAAAGGGAAGTCAGAGCTTTTGTAGTTCCTCTTGTTAATGCCTTGATTTATGTGATTGGCATTTATGTTTGGCTAAAATATAGTAGCAGCAATATGTAGTAGGATGTATAGAACTTGCAAATATAAACATGTACAACAACAAGAAGTTCTATGAAATGTTAAGACATCTTTTGTGACAACACGTCTTATGAGATGTCATATGCAGAAACTCATGACATCGCGCCTGCTAAGCTGAAAGATGAAGATTCCAGATGTAATTAACAAATGCAGCATATTCTATGCAGTATTATATAATCATATGTGGCGCAGTTCAAAAGGTTAAGAGAATCAAGTCAGAATATTGAAGATTATGTAGTTTCCAATTATGGAGACAATTTAGGAAACTTATGATTTAAAGACCTTTCTTTTAGCAGAAGTTTTCTACTGATTTGTAACAGCAAATAAAGCTGTGATTGAAGGCCCAAGTCCAGTTGGGAATAAGTTATAAATAGGAAGCTTTGTAACCTAGTTTTTAAGGCAAGCCGAGTATTGAAACAATGTAAACATTAGGGTTTGTCAAGGCAGATCATCTAAGCTGTGGGATGGCTGCCATGTTTTCTCTAAAACTGTAGGGAAGAGAAGTATTGTTCTCACTCTAAACCTGTAGGTAAGAGTTGAGTGATATGTGTCTCTTGATCGAAGCTGGTAAGCAAGATCAAGGTGTGTTTGAAGTGTGACTTCACTATATTCTTATTGTCGTCTGTTTGTTATCACTGGTTGTGATTGAAGGGATTTTAGGGGGGCCTCATATCTAGTTGAGTCTAAGATAGAAATCTAACTTGGGTAGTGATTAAGTGAGAAGTTGTAAACGGGGGAGTTTAGCTTTGAATTGATATTATCATAGTGGATTTATCCCTGGCATGGTAGCTCCCAGAGTAGGTTGGTTGAACCGAACTGGGTTAACAATTCTTTGTGTTATCTATTTTCTTCTCTGGTTTATTGATCTGGTATAAGATGTTATAACATCGGTTATGACATCAGGGAATTATTTCAAATCATGTGCTTTCAGCAAATAAACCTAGATCAAAACCTGATTGGAATCTTTGTGCTATCATTATGGTTCCAGTATCCTTATGATCTTCTATCATGCTAGTGTTAAAACTTAAGATCATACTATCCTACTTTTGCAGTTTTATAATAGACCAGATGTCACGACATCATAGATGACATCCGAGTTCTGTCATACTAGAATTTCAATTGGTATCAGAGCATGCATCCTGTCTGTTTCTGGATGAGATCCATGGGGGATACTTTCTGGTTGTGTACTAGGTAGAAGATTATTTGAACAAGGAGTTTTCTTATTGTATGGTCCCTTGAAGTGGAGGATGGACCTATTTGTGGAAGACTAGACCAACCTGACCAGAGCCATTGTACCTTTTTGATGAAAGAAGATAATGAAGCTGGAATAAAGAGAGTTAAATTGAAAGACTTCATCCTGGAGTGAAGAACTTGAATTGAATTGTTCTACTTATATTTAGCACAGAGAAGAACATTATTAAAATCTTCATGCGGAAGTGAAGATATTGATAAGGTAACCTTGGGATTATGTGATCTCATTTGGTCAAGATATTGGTTAGGTTTATTCTATTGCTTGATGAGGAAGCAAGCGCATTATAGGGTTGATTTGCTTTCAGTCCTTGGATGTCATGCTTGCAATTGAATTATGGAGTAAGCATTTATATTCCGCTGCATAGCTTCTGACACAATCCTCAAAGTACTAGAAGAATAGGGCTTTATTTTATCAACATAATGTTTGGTAGTTTTTTTCAACTATATTAAAAGTGTCAAAGATACTTGAGTCCTTCTCAAGTCCACTCATAAAGACATTTATTAATAGGGTTGATGAGTATTAATTGATCAATGATTCTCATATACATCTGTAAGTTGTTTAAAGACTTTGAAGATAATTTTTTCTAAGGAGATGGAACTGATGTTCTATAAGATGTTAGAACATTACTACTACTGGTATGCAGCGACCAGGTGAAGAATAGATGTTTTGGGTGCTAAACAAATGTACTGTGAGTACATATGTTTGGAACCTACTCCTTATCTGGAAGAGGAGACATCTGTTTTATATTAGTTGATCAGGACAGGATCAACAAAATTTTCTACTCCAGATGTCAATTTATTTCTGACCTAAGCTTATGGGATTACCGACTGACCCTACAAACTAACACAGATCCTTTCAACATGCTTTGTCTTCACACATGCGTTTTCCGAGAAACTTCCCAGAAGGTCACCCATCCAAATACTACTCTAAGTTAAGAAGGTAACCCATCCAAATACTACTCCAAGTTAAGCACGCTTAACTATGAAGTTCTTATATGTTAGGCTACCGAAAAGAAGATTCATCTTGTTGGTATAGGTAGTACCAATCAATCTCTATAAGCCTTCTTTCAACTATGCAGTTCCATACCTACACAACCTCAGGATCCCTCTCATTCTAATGTAATTTCGGTTTTTTCCTAGAAGTTTCCAGGAACCAGTCATGCCTTGTTCATCGACAACCACTCTCATACCTCATCAGCCTCGAGTGTTACATGCCCACCAGCTTCCTCTTTGATCGTCCCCTAACCACATCGTACTGGGAGAGATCTGATATGGTGCCATTTGTAATGCTCTAGACTCTTTGAGGATTACGTACTGATCCCACAAACTAACACAGGTCTTTTCAGCATGCTTTATCCTCACCCACACGCTTTCTAAGAAACTTCCCAGAAGGTCACCCATCCAAATACTACTCAAAGTCAAGCACACTTAACTTTATAGTTCTTATTTGTTAGGCTACCGAAAAGAAAATGCATCTTGTTGGTATATGTAACACCTTAATTTTCCCCCAATAATTATTAAACAGAAATCATAGTAAATTAAAAACTTCACCCAACTAGGATGTCACATTCACACAAATGCAAACTTGCTCATAAATAATAATATGTAACACATGCAGTTTATCAAAATTAGTAGTAATAACAACTAAAAATCCAACACATTTAACTTCGTCTTATTGCAATAGAAAAACATCAACGAAGCATCCAAATATAGAATCAACATAAAAGATAACATGTAGTAATTATAAAGGTGGAAAAAAAATAGACAGTATAAATCTACAGCAAATACAAATATAACACACAAGTGTTCGACTCCCAGTGTTATATCCTAGAGCAGACACCGACGGAAGGAAATAAAAAAGAGCACTCCCTTTTACTAACATCCATAGTTTCACTACTGATTACCTGCGCGTTACCCACGTTGATGCAACATTCAAACAGAATGAGTGAAATATCACAATAACCTAAAAGAATGCATAATAATAAATAAATACAAATTATTTCAAGCATAGTCATCCATTCCACATATTCAACTTTCATACCACCAACAACACACAAAGCACATATCAATGATGTAAAATCACATTCCATGCCATAACCACAATTATGCAACAACAATAACGAAAATTATGCAATGCATAGAGACTCAAACCCAAAGGCTCAATGCATATTGAAGGAGTGAAAAATACTTAGAAAGGGGGAATTGAATAAGGGTTCTTTCTCAAAAACGGTAGATAACAATAAATAACACAATTATTTTTATCCTGGTTCGTTGTTAACTAAACTACTCCAGTCCACCCCTGACAAGGTGATTTACCTCAACTGGGGATTTAATCCACTAATCAATCTGATTACAATGGTTCTCCACTTAGAAACACTCTAAGTATTCTAGAGTATTCTGATCACACCTTGATCACTCTAGGAAATCCTTTTACAATCAATGTAAAACAAATATTACAAGAGATTCAAATTCTTATAAATAAGCTATAATCACAAAGTGATTTTTCTCTTAAGTTTAGGATCTAAGACTCACTAAGATATTACAAAGTTGTGAGGTTGAAGATGAAGTTCTTATTTGATTTTGTTTGATTTCAGTTTGACAACGTTTTGGTTCTTTTGCGCAAGAGTTCGTTACTGCTTCTGAATCAGAATTTCTATATATAGGCGCTGAGGAAAAATGACCATTGGGAGCATTTAATGCATTACGTGAATAGTATACTGCTGCATTTAATGTTTCACACTTTTGTCAACTACCTCGAGCCATGCTTTCACTGCTTTTACTGACTTTTCCTTTTGTAGCTTCTAACGTTCCTTTTGTCAGTCAGAGATTTGACGTTATAGCCTTTTCATCTTGTACTTGCTTCTGGACTCAGAATATGTAGAATAGACATTTGAATATCAGAATCTTCAACTTTGGTGCAGATGCAACTTTTGTCTTCAGACTAGAGAAGTGCTTTGAGCATGATACCATCAGAACTTCAGAGCTTTCCTTCTGACTGCCATCTTCTGATGCTTTCCAGTTCATGTTCTAATTCTGCAGGATCATCTTCTGATGTCTTGCCATTAGAACTAGAAGATTTTATAAATAAAAGACTTCCCTGAGTATTTTTCCATTTCAGTTGAGACTTTCACGTTGAACTTTAAACTTCAGATAATTTAGAGCTTCACTTCTAGAGCTTCACTTCAGAGCTTCCATTGGACAGCTTCAGAGCTTTGAATTTCTCTTTGAGATCACTTTGCTTTTTCAGAGCTTTAAGAAGGCTTGCTTGAATCAGAGCTTCATAGCTTCTTGTATTGGAGCATAGCTTCTTTCTGATCTTGAAACTTCTTGTATCAGAGCAATCAGAGCAAGGTTTGTATCTGAGCACTTTAAAGCATAGCTTGTATCAGAGCTTGAAAGTATCAGAACATTAAGCTTGATTGCTTCAACTCTTTGAGAGATTTTCTTTAGATATGCTTGTTAGAACAAGAATTGTTCTGATCAATATTCTTAGTTTTGATGATAACATTATATATGAATTTTGTATAAGACAATGTGGTACTCTAATCCTATGCATTTTCCATTTAAGGAAATATATAAAGAGTATGCACAATTCAGCGCAAGAAGCACTGACTCAGAAGGTTCAAGTATGCAACATCAGAACATGCTCTCGCAAGACATCAGAAGATGGTCAAACAGAATCAGAACATGGTCGATGAAGCATCAGAAGAACTTGAGTTCAGAAGCAGAAGCACTGAAGTTCTTATGGTATCACGCTAGAAGCACTTCAAGGTCAGAAGACAAGAAGATGCTCTGCACCAAGCTGAATAACTCTGATATTCAAACGTTGTATCTACAAAGATCAGATCAGAAGCAAGTACAAGATGACAGGCTACGCTGACTGACAAAAGGAATGTTAGAAGCTATTAAAGGCAAAGTCAGTTAAAGCAGGAAAATCAAGGCTCGAGGTAGTTGACAAAAGAGTGAAACATTAAATGCAAAGATGTACGGATCACGCAACGCATTAAATGCTCCCAATGGTCATCTTCTCATAACGCCTATAAATAGAAGTTCTGATGAGAAGCTGGATACACAACTCTTGCGCAAAATACAGAAACGCTGTCAAATTCAAAAGCTCTCAAACTTCATCTTCAACCTCACATTACTTTTGTAATATCTCAGTGAGATTTAAACTTAGAACTTAAGAGAAATATCACAGTTGTGATTATAGCTTATTAAGAAGCATTGTAATACTCTTGTAAGAATTTGATTTACATTTATTTGTAAAAGGTTCCTAGAGTGATCAAGGTGTGATCAGAATACTCTAGAAGACTTAGAGGGTATCTAAGTGGAAAACCATTGTAATCAAGGTTGATTAGTGGATTAAATCCTCAGGTGAGGTAAATCACTCTAAGGGGGTGGACTGGAGTAGTTTCGTTAACAACGAACCAGGATAAAAAT
This sequence comes from Vicia villosa, assembly GCF_029867415.1. Classification (NCBI taxonomy): domain Eukaryota; kingdom Viridiplantae; phylum Streptophyta; class Magnoliopsida; order Fabales; family Fabaceae; genus Vicia; species Vicia villosa. Next base: position 443,092 of record NW_026705567.1, read on the forward strand.
CATTGTGCAATTGTTTTTATCTTAAGAGTTTTTAAAGCCACACTTATTCAAACCCCCCCCTTTCTAAGTGTTTTTCTATCCTTCAATTGGCATCAGAGCGTCGGTTCTAAGGTGCAAGCACTTAACCGTGTTAGAAAAGATTCAGGAAGAGAAAAACGCTAAGTCAAGATGGGTGATACTCCAACACCTACATCTGGCTCTGCTGAGCAACACAATGGAAATGGAAACAATGGATATTCTAGACCACCAGTATTTGATGGTGAAAACTTTGAATACTGGAAAGATAGATTGGAAAGTTACTTTCTTGGTCTAGATGGTTATTTGTGGGACTTGCTTGTGGATGGTTACAAACATCCTGTGAAAGCTAATGGAGTAAAGCTGACAAGACAAGAAATGAGTGATGATCAAAAGAAGCAATTTAAAAATCATCACAAGTCAAGGACTGTTTTGCTGAATGCTATCTCTCACGCTGAATATGAGAAGATATCTAACAGGGAAACTGCTCATGATACAATGAATCATTGAAAATGACTCATGAAGGAAATTCCCAAGTCAAAGAGACCAAAGCTCTTGCTTTAATCCAGAAATATGAAGCCTTCAAGATGGAGGATGATGAAAACATTAAAACAATGTTCTCAAGATTTCAAACTCTAACTGCTGGATTAAGAGTTCTTGACAAGGGACACACAAAGGCTGATCACGTCAAGAAGATCATCAGAAGCTTGCCAAGAAGATGAGGTCCTATGGTGACTGTATTCAAAATTGCCAAGAACCTGAATGAAGTCTCTCTTGAAGAGTTGATCAGTGCTCTGAGGAGTCATGAAATTGAGCTAGATGCTAATGAACCTCAAAATAAAGGTAAGTCTATTGCGTTAAAATCTAATTATAAAAAATGTACTAACGCATTTCAGGCTGAAGAAGAAGATTCTGAAGAATCAGAATCAGAAGAAGAAGATGAACTGCCCATGATCTCCAGAAGGGTAAACCAACTCTGGAAGAGTAAGCAAAGGAAGTTCAAGAACTTTAGAAGTTCTAAAAAGCCTGAAAGAGGAGAATCTTCTGGAAGCAGAATAAATGACAAGAAGAAGGTCACGTACTTTGAATGCAATGAGCCAGGACATTACAAGAGTGAGTGTACAAAGCTTCAGAAGGAGAAGCCCAAGAAGAAGTTCCATAAGAAGAAGGGTCTTATGGCAACTTGGGATGATTCAGATTCATCAGAATCATAATCAGACTCTGAAGGTGAGCAGGCAAACATTATGCTGATGGCTATTGTGGATGCTGAATCAGAATCTACATCAGAATCAGACTCTGACTCTGAAGAGGTATTTTCTGATCTATCTAGAGATGAGCTAGCTTCTAGTTTAGCTGAATTTCTTGAAATCAAGGCTAAGCTTAGTATCAAGTACAAAAAGCTGAGAAAGCTCTTCGTATCTGAAACTAAGAAGCTTGAATTAGAAAATTCTGAACTTAAAGAAAAAGTTTTAAAACTATCCAAAGATGCCGAGTCATCTTCTGGTTCAGAAAAAGCTATTCCAAGCTTGAATAATATTCTTAAAGAATATGACTTGAGTTTCACGAAATTCTTATCTAGAGGTATTGGTAGAAGTCATCTTGCCTCTATGATATATGCTGTGAATGGAAACAAGCGAGTTGGAATAGGTTATGAGGGTGATACCCCATACAAACTTGAACCAGTAGATGATATGAAAATCACATACAAGCCATTGTATGATCAGTTCAAGTATGGCCACTCCCATGATATTAGGCTCACCTCACATGCTAAAAGCTTTCACGTTACACACACTAAGAAGCATGTGACACAAAATAGAAAATATCATGTTGCTCAACCTAAGGAATATCATGCTGTACCTCCTGTAAATTATCATGCTAAACCCAAGTTCAATCAGAACTTGAGGAAAACTAACAAGAAAGGACCCAAGAAAATGTGGGTACCTAAGGAGAAGATAATTTCTGTTGCAGATATCCTTGGCAGCAAAGAAGAAAAAGCCAAACATGTCATGGTACCTGGACTCTGGGTGCTCACGGCACATGACGGGAAGAAGGTCTATGTTCCAAGACCTGGTGCTTAAGTCCGCCGGAGAAGTCAAGTTTGGAGGAGATCAGAAGAGCAAGAGTATTGGCTCTGGAACCATAAGTACTGGTAACTCTCCTTCCATATCTAATGTACTTCTTGTAGATGGATTAGCTCATAACTTATTGTCCATAAGTCAATTAAGTAACAATGGTTATGACATAATCTTCAATCAAAAGTCTTGCAAGGCTGTAAATCAGAAGGATGGCTCAATCCTATTTACAGGCAAGAGAAAGAACAACATTTACAAGATTGATCTTCAAGATCTTAAGAATCAGAAGGTAACTTGTCTTATGTCTGTTAGCAAAGAGCAATGGGTCTGGCACAGAAGATTAGGCCATGCTAGTTTGAGAAAGATTTCTCAGATTAACAAACTAAATCTGGTCAGAGGACTCACAAATCTGAAATATAAATCAGATGCTCTTTGCGAAGCATGTCAGAAAGGGAAGTTTTTCAAACCTGCATTCAAGTCTAAGAATGTTGTTTCTTCCTCTAGGCCGCTAGAACTTCTGCACATTGATCTGTTTGGCCCAGTCAAAACAGCATCTGTCAAAGGGAAGAAATATGGATTAGTCATCGTAGATGATTATAGCCGATGGACATGGGTAAAGTTCTTGAAACACAATGATGAGTCTCATTCAGTGTTCTTTGACTTCTGCACTCAGATTCAATCTGAGAAAGAGTGTAAAATCATAAAGGCCAGAAGTGATCATGGTGGCAAATTTGAGAACAAATTCTTTGAGATCTATTTCAAAGAAAATGGTATTGCCCATGATTTCTCTTGCCCTAGAACTCCACAGCAAAATGGAGTTGTAAAGCGAAAGAATAGGACTCTACAAGAAATGGCCAGAACCATGATTAACGAGACCAATATGGCTAAGCATTTCTGGGCAGAAGCAAAAAATACTGCATGTTATATTCAGAATAGAATCTCTATAAGACCTATTCTTAATAAGACTCCTTATGAATTGTGGAAGAACAGAAAGCCCAACATTTCATATTTTCATCATTTTGGATGTATTTGCTATATTCTGAACACTAAGGATCATCTGAGTAAGTTTGATTCTAAGGCACAGAAGTGTTTCCTTCTTGGATATTCTGAACGATCAAAAGGCTACAGAGTATACAATACTGAAACATTGATTGTTGAAGAATTAATCAATATCATATTTAATGATAAGCTTGGTCTTGAAAAGCCAAAGCAGTTTGAAAATTTTGCAGATATTGAAGTCTGTGACTCAGAAGCTGAAGAACCCAGAAGCAAAGGATCAGAATATCAAGTTGATGCTTCTTTAGAGAATCTCAGAATTTCTGAAGAGCCAACAGTTAGAAGATCTTCAAGACTCACCTCTGCTCACTAAGAAGATGTTATTCTTAGAAAGAAAGAATATCCTATCAGAACCAGATCATTCCTTAAGAACAATGCAGAATGTCAATTAGTTCTTGTTTCTCTGATCGAGCCAACTTCTGTTGATCAAGCTCTAGAAGATGCAGACTGGATAATTGCCATGCAAGCAGAACTAAATCAGTTTACAAGGAATGATGTGTGGGATCTTGTTCCTAGACCAAAAGGATTCAACATAATTGGAACTAAATGGGTCTTCAGAAACAAGCTAAGCGAAAAAGGAGAAGTTGTAAGAAACAAAGCCAGACTGGTTGCTCAGGGCTATAGTCAGCAAGAAGGCATAGACTATACAGAAACCTTTGCACCAGTGGCCAAGTTAGAATCTATTCACTTATTGATTTCTTTTGCCACTCAACATAACATCACTCTATATCAGATGGATGTTAAGAGTGCTTTCTTAAATGGTTATAAAGAAGAGAAAGTTTATGTCCACCAACCTCCTGGTTTTGAAGACTCAAAAGTCTCCAGAACATGTTTTCAAATTAAAGAAATCATTATATGGAATGAAGCAAGCTCCTAGAGCTTGGTATGAAAGATTAAGTTCTTTCCTTCTGAATAATGGTTTCACTAGAGGACAAGTGGATACTACTCTCTTTTGTAAAACCTTTAAGAAAGATATTTTAATTTTTCAAATTTATGGTGATGATATTATCTTTGGAACCTCTAATGCTACACTTGGAAAGGAGTTTGCTAAGTCTATGCAGGCTGAGTTTGAGATGAGCATGATGGGAGAACTCAAGTACTTTCTTGGGATTCAAATCAATCAAACTTCTGATGGAACATATGTTCATCAAACCAAGTACGTGAAATAACTTCTGAAGAAGTTTAATCTTTCTGAAAGCAAAGAAGCCAAAACTCCTATGCATCCAACGTGTGTCCTAGGTAAGGATGAGGTAAGTTAGAAGGTAGATCAGAAGCTCTACAGAGGTATGATTGGATCTCTTCTATATCTTACTACTTCTAGATCTGATATTTTATTCAGTGTTTATCTGTGTGCAAGATTCCAATCAGATCCTAGAGAATCTCACTTAACAGTTGTTAAGAGAATTCTGAGGTATCTGAAAGGTACTACTAATGTTGATTTAGTCTACAGAAGATCTAAAGAATACAACTTAGTAGGATATTGTGATGCTGATTACGTTGGAGATAGAGTTGAAAGGAAAAGTACTTCTGGAAGTTGTCAATTTCTTGGAAGTCACCTGATATCCTGGTACAGCAAGAAGCAAGCTACCATTGCCCTCTCTACAACAGAAGCAGAATATGTTGTTGCTGCTGGATGTAGTACACAAATGCTCTGGATGAAGAGTCAGCTAGAAGATTATCAAATATATGAGAGTAACATTCCTATCTTCTGTGATAATACTTCTACTATTTGTTTATCTAAGAATCCTATCTTACATTCCAAAGCTAAACATATTGAGATTAAACATCATTTCATTAGGGATTATGTTCAGAAGGGTGTTCTTTCTTTAAACTTTGTGGATATAGACCATCAATGGGCTGATATCTTTACAAAACCCCTTGCTGAAGATAGGTTTAAGTTCATTCTGAAGAATATCAGTATGGATTTATGCCCAGAATGAGAAGATGAGAAGTTCTGACGTATGGTTAGTTCTGAAATGATTTTATCTTATCTTCCAATAAGAAGTTCTGATTTTGATCAATTAGAAGTTCTGATTCTGTTATTACTAACGTTTCACTATCTAACTTGATTCAGAATCTCTTTTAAAGCAAAACAGCTGTCACAGCTATTCCAGAAGATGAACACATGTTCACTCTATTTGGACAAGCATGCGTGCAGTTGATGAGACGCCGCCCTAGGTAACTGTGTAAATCATTTCAAATATTATGTTATCTCTCCTAACGTCACTTTTCATTAAATGCATTTCTTTTTCATTCTGTAACCTTGTTCATTCAAGCACATATTGTATATCATTTCAAATCCGTCTCTATATAAACACATCTTCATAACATTTCATCTCTTTACATTCTCTCTCTTAATTCATTGTCTCTTCCGTTCATCTCTTTCTTTCTCGTTTTTACATAAACCCTAGTTTCTAAACCGAATCTCAGAGTGATTTCATGCTTCCATCCTCAAGTATTCAAAACAAAATGTCTTCGGCACATCTTGTTAAACACAAATATGGAATATTTTCAAGAAGGACTTTCAGATTGATGCTCTAAACATCCATAAGAGATGCTTGGCTGAGACATCTGGTTCTCCTGGTTGTTTATTAGAAGTTGATGATGGTAGGTACTATCATCCAATCAGAAATTGGAGATCTTTTGAAGAAAAAGAGTTTGTTGATGAGCTTGAGGAAGTACAACCTCTTGCTATGGTGGTATGTAAGCCTCAGTTTCATGTTTTGCCTGGAGACTTTCGGTTTCTATTCAACTAGCTAAGGGAGAATCCCTCTGAGAAAGCACCAGATATGGTATATCCAGTTGTTGAATACCCATCAGAAGTTGCTGATCCTACTCCTCCAAGGAATCTGGCTGAGATCCTTCAGGCTCTTGCAAATTCTGATTCTGATATCCCTGCTCCAGAATATGCTGAAGATGCTTCTATGTCAGAAGCTGATGCTGAGAACCAAGTTGCTGAGAATCATCCTGCTGAGAAACTTCCTGTTCAAGAAAATCAAGATGATGTTCTCATGATTGATGCTGCTGTTGAGCATGCTACTCCTTTGAACGATAGCTGTGAAGCTTCTTCTGCTGAACCTTCTGTTCTGGTGAACGCCATGAAGGCTCTTCAAAAGAATCAAGCTTATCTTGCTTCTCGTTTGGATAAGCATGAGGATACTCACAATGAGTTTCGCTCATTCATGAAGACGTATTCTGCAAGTACTTCTGAGATTCAAGACCTTCTGGCCAAAATAGTTTCCAAGCTAGACTAGTCGTACTGTGTCTTGGTCTTAGATGTTTTCTTGTTTCTTGCATCTGTTTCTTGCATCTGCCTCTATCCTTTTGTATCTTCTGATATTTTATTGAATCAATGAAATATTATCTTCTTCACTCATATTGTTTTTCATCTGAATCTTTTAAATGCTTTTTGATGTTATGTCAAAAAGGGGGAGAAACATGATAATTGATTTGGTTTACTATATCAGTTGCTGGGATTAAGTCTCAACATTCCTAACATTATTTGCATGTTCTATGTCTTTGAGATTTTTTTGCAGGATTGAAGATATTCTAAAAAAGCCCAACATGAGAAGTAAATACATTGGGAAATGCAAATCTATAAAGAAGCATGTTCTTGGAATTTGAAGCAAGCTTAGTGCTGTGAAGCTTCAAGATCAGAAGCAAGAAGGAAGAATGTTCTAATATTCTCGTGGCAGAATATGCTCTAATACATTCTTATCCCTCATATGTTCTAATACATATTATTTTTTAAGAACTTATCAAAGTTTGCTCTGATATGTTTTTTAGCATTGGTCGTATACATGTTCTTTCTTAAAAGAATGTTCTGATTCATTCATGCTCTGACTTTTGTCGTCTAGTTTGTTCTGAAACATTTCAGGATGTAAAGATGCTCTGATGATGCTCTAATACACTCAAGAATGTTCTGATACAATCAAGAATGATATGATTCAAGAAGAAATTCAAAGCTCTGAAGCTGTCCTATGGAAGCAAGAAGCAAAAGCTCTGAATGTTCTGAAGTTCTAGGCAAATGTGAACGTCTCGACTGAAATGGAAAATACTCAGGGAAGTCTTTTATTTATAAATTCTTCCAGTATTTATTTCAGGGGGAGATTGTTAATCTCAGGGGGAGACATATTCACACACTATGTTTATATGCTTATGCTATAACTGTGTAATTGTCTTTAGTCATCTGATATTCTGATTGCAAATTCATATCAATTATATATGTTTTTGTCATCATCAAAAAGGGGGAGATTGTTAGAACAAGAATTGTTTTGATCAATATTCTTAATTTTGATTATAACATTATATATGAATTTTGTATAAGACAATGTGGTACTATAATCCTATGCATTTTCCATTACAAGAAATATATAAAGAGTATGCACAATTCAGCGTAAGAAGCACTGACTCAGAAGATTCAAGTATGCAACATCAGAACATGCTCTCGCAAGACATCAGAAGATGGTCAAGCATAATCAGAACATGGTCTATGAAGCATCAGAAAAACTCGAGTTCAGAAGCAGAAGCACTGAAGTTATTATGGTATCTGTGGTGTCGTTTTTTTACCTCCCCGTTTCATTGGGGAGGACGGCACGCTAGACCCTTCACGCGAAATTTGGAAGGAGAATGCGCCCGTTGCGGGATGAATTTTATTTCAGTTCTTCCTACGATAACACACGAACTTTTTAATTATCCTACGAAAGAGGAAGGGGAAAAAGATCTCAAATAAACCCTAGGAGTTTGCTAAGTGTGGGGATTCACCTGGACTAGAAATTCTGGAGTCCGGGAGGTCAATTATACATAGGGAAGGTTTTAAGCACCCTACATATCCGTAGTACTATACGGGAACCTTCTCTGTGTCTATGTGTTTGTGTTTGTTGCTGATGATTGGGAAAGTTTCTCCTTTGTGTTAGGAGGGAAAATTGAATTGAATTGAAAAAGACAAACATACTGACTATTTTTGGTTTTTGATTAGCTCGCTGAGATTCCTTGTGAACCTCATGCCTACATATCCCTAATGGAAGTTAGAGCTTTTTGTAGTTCGGAGAACTAATTAGGGAAATTTATTGTTTTTGGTGCCTTTCTTGAAGCTCAAGGTTGAAGCTTGAATTAAATCTCTGTTTACAGTAAAGAGACATGAAATCATCTTTACAGAGAGGTATTTCTACTATTCCACCACAAACATTAAAAGAGTGACAGAAAAGCTGAATTCATTTCATTCAAGAGGGGGACCTTACTTGTGTATGTGCAAGTATACCAGTCAACTGCGTCTTGAATTAAAGAATGATACTCAACCAAATTAGGGAAAGTTACACACGCCTGGGTTTACTTGCCAGAGCATGTATTTCAAAATCCTAAATGGGAGACTGATTAAAATTAAAATATAATGTTTGTATGTTTGAATGTGGTGAGATAGGAGAAATATCTCTCTATAGAGATAAGCTATATCTATCTACTGTATACAAGATTTGACTTTTAGCTGGCTTGTATGAGGCCCAAGCTTGAGGCTTTTTGATTGGTTTTATTGACTCTGGGAGATGACTCCACTGGGGATTAACTTAAACTAAAAGTTTTTGTGTTCTGTACAAAGCCCAGAATTGAGGGTGACTCTGGTTGGAGAGTGTTTATTTGATGGATTTTATTTGGTGTTCTGTACAAAGCCCAGAATTGTGGCTGACTCTTAATTGGGGAATATATTATTTTCTGCCTTGTATGAAGCCCAAGGTTGTGGCTGACTTTTACTAGGGAAGTCATTATTTTGTGCCTTCTATGAAGCCCAAGGTTGTGGCTGACTGTTGAGGAAACTGAGTATGGATGACTCTATAGGGAAAAAAATCATAAAGGCTAGGAATCTTTTAACACAGGGAATGTGGCTTATCTGCCTTGTACAAAGCCCAAGGTTGTGGCTACTTGATGGTGAAGGACTCACTGAGGAGACTCTATTATCTGCCTTGCACAAAGCCCAAGGTTGTGGCTGACTCTCTAGGGGAATACCTATGAGTGGGGTTTTGACTCTAAGAGGAGTATGTGCCTTGTACAAAGCCCAAGATTGAGGCTGACTTTTAAAATGGGGAAAGATCTACCAGTGTGGGATCTTTTGACTCAGAGGGGATTTTTGTTAAGGATTACTCTTTTGTTTGGAGACTAAAGGTTGACCCTACTGAGGATTGTGCTTTTGTTAAGCAGGGATTGGTGAATGAAAGACCCAGGTTTGAGGATTGACTCTACTGGGGAATTTATTTGGATGATTGACTTAAAGTAGACTCTACTGAGGACTTGGTTTTTATTGACTGAGATTGACCTTAAGTGAAATTTATCTTTTGAAAGTTGAATTTTTGAAGCAAACCCTTTCCAGGGAATTATGACTTTAAAGGACTGATTTTGGAGACTAACCCTTTCCAGGGGTTTTACTCTGCTGGAGAGTTTTATCTTTTGAAAGCTTAATTTTTTTGGAAGCTAACCCTTTCCAGGGAATTATGATAAAATGAAAGAATGAATGGAGGCTGACCCTTTCCAGGGGTTTTGATGATGGCAGAATGATTAACTAGTTGAGACTTCTTGTTTAAAGCCCAAGATTAAGGCTGACACTGACTGAGGATAAACAAATATGGATCCTAGACTCTACTAAGGAGGAAAATTAATGGAGATAAGGGTGACAGAGACTGTCCATGTCTCTCATTCCAAAGGATGTACTCAATGTGAAATTGAGACATTCTTAGTTTGTTTAAAGTTTGGTTTTAAGAATAGAAGAAACTCACCAGGGTAGGCTAAAAGGTGACTAAAGACCTGTTCCTATGTTTATAAGAAACCTGATGGGTCCTTGTATACAAGCTCAAGAGGAAGCTGGGAATGCTTTTAAGAAGCCTGTGGGTCCTTGTACAAAGCCCAAGAGGAGGCTAATCGAGGGTCATCGAGGGTCCTTGTTATAGCACAAGAGAAAGCTATGTGGTTTTGAACTTATTTTGGCTCTAAGAAAACGGGTAAGAGGTTTCACTGGGAATAATTCCTCTTGGATGGATGTATCCTATTTGGGTTCTAAGGTTTTTTCAAGATGTTTCACCGGGAATAATTCATCTTGAGGGTTTGAACTAAAGATCTCTAATTAGGAAAGAGCCTTCACCGGGAAGACATTCTCAATCCTAGGCCATAGTCCTATAATATATATATATATATATAGTTTAACTGTCCTAAGGTTTACACTCAGACGTAGTTCTAAATAATATATATATATATATATACAGTTTATATTTGACAGTAATTTAAATGAAGACTATAAATTGAAAGCTATAAAGCCTAACCTGGATGGAGTGGAGGCCTTTGAAGATGTATGTCGCACGCTCGCGAAAAATGAACAGAGTCGCCACCAATATATTCATCCCATAAGGGAAAGGAATACCAGGAAACCTAACTCGAACAAGAACAAGGTCTTTCGACCAGAGAATCTAGGCACGGGAGTCGGTTACGCAAGGGGAAGGTGCTAGCACCCCTCACGCCCATCGTACTCGATGGTATCCACCTATGTTTGTTTCTATCTAAAGGGTGTGTACTATGTCTATGTCTATATGCGAGTGAATGCAAAATGTAGGGAAAATAAAGAATTGTACTCGCACGGGCCCTACCCCGTTGCCTACGTATCCTTTTCAGGAATCAGAGTTACCGTAGCTCGGCTCACGATTTTCTGTTTGTTTTTGTATTTTTTAGTTGGGCGGAGTTAACGTTCGCGCTCTTGCATAAGGGATCGACCTACGATGCGTTCGAGCGGAAATAACATTGCCCTTAGAAAGAAGAAAAAGAGAGATTGGTTTGTGTCTTTTAGGGTAGATGGGTGATGAACAGTTCCCAATACCGGGCCACTCACCACCTTCTCTACTTTATTTTAATTTTGAACCATTGTTAGGTGTTTTAAGTGTTTTTGGTTGTGTATTTTTTAAGGGGAATTTGTTTGCGAGTCGAATCACATAGAAATGTATAATGATCGAGAAGCAGATTAGGGAATGAATCCCACTCACTTCCATCCCATTATGTAATGTTCGAGAAACAGATTAGGGAATGAATCCCACTCATTTCTCTCCCATTAATTAATGTTTGAGAAACAGATTAGGGAATGAATCCCACTCATTTCTCTCCCATTAAGTAGTGACCGAGAAACAGATTAGGGAATGAATCCCACTCGTTTCTATCCCACTAAGCGATTAAGAAACAGATTAGGGAATAAATCCCACTCGTTTCTCTCTCACTTTTAGTAACATATGATTCGCATCTTTCTTTTATTAAGTATTTTAAAAGTTGAAATGAAAAAAGAATGAAAGAAGGGAATTATTTCTAAATTCTAATCTAAGTTGTCTATACAAGGGGATAAAAAATAATAAAAGAACTATACACTTCATTAAGGAAAACTATACATGAGATAGGTAAAGGAAAATCAATATGCGACAAATAAAATTGAGAGCTATATCAAACAAACTATTATTCACAAACACACATATACCAATTAAATCTATGAAAGAAAATCGAGACTAAAATTATTTCTAAGTCTATTAACAACATTTATTTACAAGTAATAAACAAAACAATTCAAACCTATTGTAAAAGATGATTTATTAAAAGGATTAAAACAATTAAGAAAAATCAACAAAAATTTATGACGATTATTTAATCAACCTAAAAATCTAAGAGCAATTTTTTATGTATTTTTATGTGAGTTAAAATTGGAATTATAAAAATAAAAGCAAGAGAAACAACAAAAATTAAAATGGAATCTAAAATCTAAACTGCAGGAGGTGCAAAAGCATTTTCTAATGAACTAATATTATATACAAGCAAGACTGGGCCTGCAATCAGGGGGTGGGGATAACAGAGGCGTCCAGGCCCAGTCCAGATACGTATGGTGCGTTAGAAATGAAGGGGTATGATTCCCAAATAGTAAGAAGGCCCATTTGCACGTGGCCCAACGTCCACCTTACACTAATCCACATTCATTATTTCCATAATTTATTTTTATTATCTCAGCATGTGTTATTAATACTACGGTTTTTATTTACATGAAAAAAATGTGACACACTAATAATGACTATAAAATCAATTGGCCAGCTTTAAGTTAGTGACTACAAGACAAAACCCTCCTTGGGCCAATCAGGAGCTACCACGCCATCACCTCAATCATGTGAATCAAACAAAACTGGAAATAAGATGGGAACAGAACCACTCACAATCTGCCACGTAAGCGCAAATGGAGGAAAATATATCATGGACATGCAGACGCCGGAGATGTCTTCTCCGGTCGTCTTCTCCGACCTCACTCACGGCGGCGACGGGTAAAACGCTCAGAAAAACACAAGGACAATATCTCCTGACTCGGTTTTCCTCCCCGATTCCAAATATGCCATCCGTTTTCCATGAGAGATTCTCTAAAGCCCTAACCGAAGCCAAATAAGAAACCCTAACTAACACAAACTCCATGGAAATGGAAGATTTCTATGTCACGCTAATCCTCATGCTACACAGAGATCGAGTATACGATTAAACGTGCGAACAGTAGTCACATGGCATAAGACGAATCACACTAAAAAAAAATCACAAGACTTTCATGCACGTTCAATGCACAGATGCATACATGGTGCTACTTCTAAGAGAATCTGAGAGAGTTTACCTTCAAGATCCTGAACGAAAACTCCAGAAGGTTTTGTGATCCTAGGCTTGAGATTGTGATGATGCAGTTGCCGTAGGTTCTTGGTCTTCAAGATAAACTCAGTTTGGAGATCTTGAAGTATGCACTAGAATGATGGAGATTCGTGAATCTTGACAGCGTTTTGTAGCGATGATCCTCACGTCTTCAGGATCGACGATGAGGTGATGAAGTCTAATGGAGAATGCTGAAAGTGATGATGATGATCATAGAAGGTTGAGAGTGTGGTTATGGAGGTTGTTGAAGTTGATGGAGAATGGAGGTAGTTGGTGGTTGGTTATGGTGGTTATGGAGGTTTAGAGTTTGTTACAACAAACTCTTGCAAGGTGCGTGGAGAGAGAGAGAGAGAGAGAGGGAGATGAGGAAGATGAGAGAGAAGAGAATGAAAGTGTGGAAACTGGAAAAGAATGAGGTGTCCGTGAGCTATGAAGAGGTTTTAGTTTTTATAGTGTGAATGAGTGTGCATGGAGTATTATGGTGTGGGTGAGTGTAGTGTGTGTTTTCTTTGGCCTTCACATACAGTGCTATGCATGGTGTTTCGTGAAAGTTGGTTGGTGAATGATGCTGCAGCGATAGAACTCACATTCATGCCTTACCAAATTGGTCCGAGTGCTCTCTTTGAATGCCTCTACTTTAACCCATGCATACTCAATTTTCCCAATCTATGGCTTGTTCGAAAGAAGACATGGCAAGGAATAATTTGATGCGATGCTTCATCCCAATGGAGCCTTGTAGAATCTCCAAATTGCACTCAAAGTTGGCACGCCAGGTGTTTGTGAAAACGCTCGCGCATGACTTGGATTGGTGCCCAGCCGGATGCATGACATTAGTCTTGCGAGTACATGACTTTGGAAGCTCGTAATCGTTTCAATACTTGTCCAATTGATCCGAATCATGTCTTGTTTGAAAGAGCACATGGAGGAGAATGGAATGATACCACGTTTGCACTCATAGACCTTTCGTAGAATTCAAGGACCAGCTTGATATTTGGCATGCCAGGTGTTTGACAGAAGGCCTACGCATGACTTGGTTTTTTGCCTGGATTATGACTAGTAACCCATGATGATTTCCAAGCTTCCAAGGATTGTATCTCCTAAATCAAGCTTCAAATGAAAAAGTGTCCAACTAAAAAGTTGTTCTCCTCCATGAGAGGAACAACTTTGATGTTGGGGATTTTTTCAGAAAATGCCATTTGCCACGCGTAATCTGATGGTGAAGTGGGCTGATCATCAAACTTTTAAGGGCCAAAATTTTTCTAAGTATAAAAACTTTCCTTTTTTGATATTTTTTCTATTTTTGGCAATTTTTGTCAAACTTCCGATTTTATCCATTCTTTGACTTTTCTTAACCGATTTTCTGCCAAATGTCAATATTTGAGTGATTGACCTGATTTTGACCCAAAAGTCAACTGTTCTGATTTTTCTCCGATCTTAGTGAAATCCCCGATTAATCAGCTTCTTAAACCATGGAAATCGACTGAACGCCTCCACACGGTCATCATACCCTCTCCTTTCATAAAATCAACTATTGATCAGTGTGTTGACCAAAAAGTCAACTGTGTTGACTTTAGTCAGGAAACCCTAATTCAGGATAATCAACTAAACATCAAGCTTGTACTTTCTAACCAATGCTCTGACTTGGGGGTGAGGAAACCCTGATTCAAGAGTGCCCTCAAAGGAATAATGCCACAATACCGGACGTCGGATCTTTATATTTAATCAGAAGTTCTTTGTGCCAGGAGCTCCTTTTTGGAACAGTAACCATGATATGAATGCATGGATTGGGCCATGACCTAAATGATGTATGTATATGAATTGTAAGCCAGATAAATAAGGGTAGGACAAATTTGGGGTATGACAATGTATGTACAAAGCCTTACCAGCGGTTGATTGTTTATTGATAACAGTTGAATATTTGTTATAAACAGTTAAAGGTTTTTGAAAACAGAAGAAGTGAAGATGGACATAGGTTGCACAGGTATCTGAAGAATTTCACCGAGAATAATGCCCTTCAAATACCAGAAGAATGTTTTGAAAACAGAAAGAAGATTTTGTAAATACAGTTTTTTGAAAACAAACTAAGAAAAGAAAAAGGTGTTGGGTCTTACACTCTATTAGAGGCCCATGGATTTATTTACCGTTTATGAAGACAGTTGGAAAGATTGACATGATACAAGGTTTTGTTGTTTGAAAACCTTGATCGTTTGTTTAATCAGAGATTGAAAACAGTTTTGAAAATTGACAAAAGCCAACTGAGTTATGACAAAGGCAAAGCCTATACCTAATTAAGACCTCTAGGGTTTTATCACAAAAAAATGTACAAGTGATTAAGTTTTGAAAATCAAATGAAATATATATATATATATATATATATATATATATATATATATATATATATATATATATATATATATATATATATATATATATATATATATATATATATATATATATATATATATATATATATATATATATATATATATATATATATGTGTGTGTGTGTGTGTGTGTGTGTGTGTGTGTGTATTTTTTTAAGTATTAGAACATACTTAAAACATATAATTTTAAACCTAATTAAAACATATTGAAATAATATATTTTTTTGTGATTTTTTGGATATTCTCAAAATAGACATATTAAATGAGAAGTGTGTGAAAAAATCAAAGGAAAATGATTTAATTTGATAGATGAATTAATTAGTTGAAGTTGTGAAGAAATTGAAATGGAAAAGTGATAAAAAATAAGGTTTTGTCTCCTAAAGGGCTTGAACTCACGCCCTCTAAGTTACCACCCAAAACTCTTACCATCTGGACCACGCGCGCAGCTTGTTAGACAAACACCTTCAGTTTATTTTATTTGAAAACAAGTGCATAAATGAACTAAAAATAAAACAAGCAAAACAAAAGGTCTGAGGGGGTGTTCGAACCCCAAACCTTGGACAAGAGAGAGTGAGAAGCGCATCTAACCAAGTGAGATGAACGATTTAGTCGTTGAAAACACGCTTCCATATGATTATATTTTAAACTTGCCTCTGAGATTCAAAAAAACGCACGCAAAGCATCTTCATCTTCAACCTCACGATTTCAATTTCTGGAAATCCTATCTCCCTCAATTCTCAACCAAATCCAAAGATGTAAAGATGGATTTTGCTTGTTTTTGGACAAGGATCATGATGGTATCCTTTAATTTCATTTATTCTGAGTGTAACTTAAAATTCGCAAGCATGAGCACTAAGAACCCTAAAACTGGAATTTAAAATGAAATGATGTATATGTATGATACGATGCAATTGATTGAGGGTTAATGATCCCTAAAGGTGCATAAACCAATTGGTAACTTCATTTTTAATTTATCATGCGTGAATTATGGAGTTCGAAGTTCATGAAACTTACCTAAAAATGGAGGTTGAGCTCTGATCAAAGTGTGCTACAAAGTTGTTGCAGTGATCCAGATAGCTTCAGTGATCCCTCAGGAAGGTGTTGAGATGCTTAGCTTGAGTTGAGACTCCCCAGAACCTCTTGCTCGACCTCAACTGATGCAGCTCCAAGTGAGAGGTGGAGATGATGATTCTCCACGTACAGAAGTGTTCCAGATGTTTGGATCACCTCTAAATACCTCCCTTAATGTGTTTGAATACTTACTTTCAAAGGAAGAGCTTTGGTTTGAAGAATCCGAGTCTTCTTGCCAAAGAACCTTTGAAAAACCTAAGTATGAGAAGAGAAGAGAGAAAGCAAGATTTTTGTTGCTTTGGTGTGGTTTGATATTGAATTATGCACTTGTATTTATAGGCAAAAGGCTCAGAGCAATTGGAGATAGTAAGCTTGCTTAATGAGGTTAACTTGGTTTCTTGGTTATGAAGGAATTTCAAAAATATCCAAAATGAAATGATGGCAATTTTGATTACATTTGATCAATCCCCTAGCCATCGATTTTGTGTGATCTTAGGGGAAAATTATGTTGCAGAAGTGAACTCTAATTGGCTTAGGAGAAGATTCTTTGGTGATTCATCAAGATTCCAATTTGTAATGATTACTTAATCACATGGCATTGAATTCTTGCAACTTGGCCAAAAATGATGAAATAGTGCATTTGATTCCTCCAAACCCCTTTTGATATATCATGGACGAGGATGAATCAATTGGTATAGGCATTGGTACAAAGTTTGTAAAAATTCCAATTTGGTCATGAACTATAATTTCTCTTCATGAGCCCAACTTTGAATCATCATAACTCCTAGCTCAAAATGAATTTGGAGAAGGTTGAGAACAATTTGGAAAGCCCTTAACATGTACTTCAATTCATTAGTTTGGAGTTTCTTCAAAATCATTTGGGAAAATTGTGAAAAATGGGCCTGAAGTTGGAAGAAAACTAGGTTAAAAACACTGAAAATTTTCTAAGTTTTTAAGACTTATAACTTCAAAAGTCCAAATCTCTCAAATGATTGATCTCTTGAAAAAAGTTGCATTGTGAGGAGTTGTTTTATTTTGAAAGATCTACAACTTTCATGTTGGGAGATTTTTGAGTGTGTAAGCAAAATTTTGAGATCCATGAACTAGGTCAAAATGCACTTAGTTTGACTTTTTGTTGACTTTTTGATCCTTGATGAATTTTCTTGATTTTATTTGTTCAAATGACTCCAATAATCATATGTTGATGATATTGATCCTTAAATGTCATGGTTTGACCAAAAATCCCAAAAGTTAAAGGTGATCTTGTATAGTTGACTTTTTCCTGATGAAGTGAAATCTTGGACTTTTGTGATGAATCAAACTCTCCTCCTCAAATGGGTGATATGAATTGATTATATTGAGGTAATAGAAGTTCTTGAGTCATGTTTTAAGTTTTGGATCCATGTCCTGATTAAAAGTCAACTGCCCAGGTGAATTAGGTCAAAAACTCTAATTGTCGACCAGATGAAATTGATGACTGTAGATCTTGAATTGAGGTACAATGCTAAATGGATATTGTTATATGGATCATTGAAGATGATTGAATCTTTTGAGTGATGTCCTGGAGCTTTTTAGGGTTTCCCAAATGTGGTATCTGATTTTAGTCCCTAATGGGCTCAAAACCCTAGTCTGGTGATCTGAGCAAACCTGAGTCTTGATGACTGGTTTCTAATCAATAATATTTGAAAAAATGAATCATTTGAGTCTTGTGATTGTCTTAGAGACCACTCCCTTTATTGATTGATCCTTTTCCTGAGCTCTTTTGTCTTTGAACATCCTCGATTAAGTACCAGATGAAAAAGTGACTGTTCTGAGTACTTGTCTTGAGTTTGATGAAATGTCTGAAGGTGTGACATCTCAGGGGGGTCAAAATTAGGGTATGACAGATGCCCTTATTTAATTTTCTTTCATCCAGAGGGAGAAAGATTGACATCTTGATCTCTCCTGCGTGAAAGAGACTTAAATATCAAAGAATGCCCGAATTTTGGGCGTCCATGAGATGTTGCAGCGATAATAAAATCCTCGTGCATGACTTGATCCTGTTGTCGCACTCGGCGGGGGATAGGGAGACAAACTCCAGTAGAAATGTGTTATGCAGACTCTGGAGAATGGTCGGTAGTGCAAAATGCGCGATCCATCTTCTTTAACTAAGTGTTTACTACTTAGAAAAAGGTAAACAACCTCCCCTCGTTTCAGATGTCTAAATCACGAAACTGTTCTCAGTTGTGATTTTGGACGATATCTCAGATAAAGAGAAAATCTCCAAGGGTTTGTTTCCTCATCAAACTTTTCACCAAAACTTGTCGGAAAGATACCATTTGATGGCAACTAAGAAACTTCATCATCTTTTGGAAGATATCTCGGATGAAGAGAAAATCTCCAAGGGTTTGTTTCCTCATCAAACTTCTCACCAGAACTTGTCGAAGAGATACCATTTGATGGCAACTAAGAAACTTCATCATCTTTTGGAAGATATCTCGGATGAAGAGAAAATCTCCAAGGGTTTGTTTCCTCATCAAACTTCCCACCAGAACTTGTCGGAGAGATACCATTTGATGGAAACTAAGAAACTTCATCATCGTTTGGAAGATATCTCTGATGAAGATAAAATCTCCAAGGGTTTGTTTCCTCATCAAACTTCTCACCAGAACTTGTCGGAGAGATACCATTTGATGGCAACTAAGAAACTTCATCATCTTTTGGAAGATATCTCTGATGAAGAGAAAATCTCCAAGGGTTTGTTTCCTCATAAAACTTCTCACCAGAACTTGTCGGAGAGATACCATTTGATGGAAACTAAGAAACTTCATCATCTTTTGGAAGATATCTCTGATGAAGAGAAAATCTCCAAGGGTTTGTTTCCTCATAAAACTTCTCACTAGAACTTGTCGGAGAGATACCATTTGATGGAAACTAAGAAACTTCATCATCTTTTGGAAGATATCTCTGATGAAGAGAAAATCTCCAAGGGTTTGTTTCCTCATCAAACTTCTCACCAGAACTTGTCGGAGAGATACCATTTGATGGAAACTAAGAAACTTCATCATGATTTCCTTCCAACTTGACGTCTTTGAAGGAATACCATATGATCATGCATTCTTTTGAGGAGCTAATGACTTTGCTTAAAAGTGGACGAACTGTCTTCGGGAAGAAAACTACCATTCATCGACTTATGCTGAGAAAGCCTTGGAAGTGAACAAACTGTCTTCCAGAGGAAGACTACCATTTGTCGATCCGCTGGGAAGATCCAAAAGTGGACAAACTATCTGTCGAAGGAAGACTACCATTCGTCGACTGCTTGAGAAACTAAGAGTGGACGAACTATCTTCCGGAGAAAGACTACCATTTGTCAATCCTTGCCGAGGAATCTGAACTATATTTTTTTTGGAGAAGACCACCATTCGTCAACTCTGTGGGGAAATTCAAATGCGGACAACTTGTATCCTTGGAGAAGATTGCCATCTATCGATTTTTCGGAGAGTCTTGGTTGGAGAATCCCAAAAGTGACCAAACTATCTTCCTGAAGAAGACCACGATTATTGACTTTGCTCGGGAGCAACAACGGAAGTGAACAAACTATCCCTTTGAGGGAGATCACCAATTGTTAACTTACTGGGGATTTCTCAAAGTAAACAAACTATCTTCCTGAGGAAGACCACCATTTGTTAACCTCTTGGGGAAATTCGGGTATATGAACTTTCTCTCTTAAGAAGAAAATTCTTCCACGACTTTGCAGGGGAAGCTCGAGTATATGCCCAAGTGATTCGGGCAATAACAGGATCACAACCTAACTAGGTTATGCTAACTATGCAATCATGCATGAATGTTATGATGATTATAAAATGTAAAGTGAATGTGAATAGAATTGTCGCGGATGTGAAATCCTATGACTTGAATTTTTGTTGATCTGAAGATGTCTTCTTCTTGCAGTTTGCACTCCGTTGGGGATACCTGGTTACCGTTCGTCCGTTGTTTGAAGTGAGTGAAATGATTTTGAATTGAAGATCCGTCATCGTTAGATGTTCGCAAAGCGACCTCATGGGGAAATTTTGATTCCCGGAGTCTCAACCGTTCTCGGAGCAACATTTTGCATTCTTCCTATTGTTTGTAAATCTTAGAAAGAAATTTCACCTTTATTTTGTAAGTAAATTCATTTTATTTTTTGAAAACGTTTGTTTCAAGAAAAATGACTATCAGACCTAAAAAATGCATTTTAAGAAACTGAATAAGACTCGATTGCAAAGAAAAAGCACAAAGCTCAAATTGTTATTTATGGAATGGTAATCAGCCAAAGGCTTGATCCCATGGAGTATTTACAAAGTTGGAAATTGGTAATTTTCGGGAAAAGGGCTACGATGAAAGGTGACGACCGTTATCTTTCCCTTCCACTCTGAATCGCGCTGTATTCGTGCTTCGTAGAAGATGACCTACTGATGATGAATAATCCGCTATGGATTTTCTGAATGATCAAGTTTGTCCTGAACACAGTTACTTGCCATATATCCCTAACTTTTGCGTAGACTACCCCTTTTGGGTTTTAAGTCTACCGGGATTGATTATATATTTTTATGTCTCTAACTTTTGCCTGAATCGCCCTTTCGGGTTTTCAATTCACCGAGACGCTTTTTTTTGCCTAAGTCGCTCTTTGCGAGTTTTCAACTTAGCGAGCTGTTCTTTTAATTATTTAGGCGAAGTATTTCTTGACTGCGTCGATGTTCACAGGACGGGTGAATTCTTCTCCATCCGTAGTCGTGAGTATTAAGGCTCCTCCTGAGAAAGCTCTATTGACCACGTATGGGCCGTCATAATTGGGAGTCCATTTGCCCCTAGAATATGTGAGAAAAGATTGAATATTTTTGAGAACAAGGTCGCCTTCTTTGATCGTGCGAGGTCGAACCTTTTGTTGAAAGCTTTCTTCAATCTTTGTTGATATAGCTGTTCGTGGCATAAAGCTGTCATGCGCTTTTCTTCGATTAAGTTCAACTCATCGAATCTGCTTTGACACCACTCGGCTTCTGTTAATTTTGTTTCCATCAAGACTCTCATTGATGGGATCTCGACCTCTATGGGTAGGACTGCCTCCATGCCATATACAAGGGAGAAAGGAGTTGCTCCAGTTGAAGTACCTACAGATGTACGGTAACCATGAAGAGCAAACGGGAGCATTTCATGCCAATCTTTGTAAGTGATGACCATTTTCTGAATGATTTTCTTGATGTTTTTGTTAGCTGCTTCTACAGCTCCATTCATCTTTGGTATGTAAGGAGATGAGTTGTGATGTTCAATCTTGAATTCTTCACAAAGTTCCTTCATCATTTTGTTGTTCAAATTTGACCCATTGTCAGTGATTATCTTGCTAGGAATGCTGTAGCGACTGATGATGTGATTCTTGATAAACCTGACGACAACTTGTCTTGTGACGTTTGCATATGAAGCTGCTTCAACCCACTTGGTGAAATAGTCTATGGCTACCAAGATGAAGCGATGTCCGTTGGACGCTTTTGGCTCGATCATTCCGATCATGTCGATTCCCCACATGGAGAAAGGCCAAGGAGAAAAGAGTATGTTGAGAAGAGATGGTGGCATATGAATTCTATCGGTGTATATCTGACATTTGTGACACCTCTTTGCATACTGGTAGCAATCTGACTCCATCGTCAGCCAATAATATCCTGCTCTCAGTATTTTCCTTGTCATGGTGTGTCCATTGGTGTGAGTACCAAAGGAACCTTCATGTATTTCTCTCATGAGTGTGTCTGCTTCGTTCTTGTTAACGCATCTGAGCAGAACCATGTCAAAATTTCTCTTGTACAGAACATCTTCATTCAGGAAGAATCTGCCAGCTAACTTTCTCAAAGTCTTTCTATCCTTCTTTGACGCCCCAAGAGGGTAATCTTGTCTTTGAAGAAAGTTTTTGATGTCGTGATACCACAGTTTGTCGTTGATGATTGCTTCTACTGTGAAAACATGAGCGGGCCTATCCAGGCGCATAACATCGATTCGAGGAATGTCATTCCAATGATTTATCCTAATCATGGAAGAGAGTGTGACTAATGCATCAGCCAAGTTATTTTCTTCACGAGGAATGTGATGAAAATCTACCCTGTCGAAGAATGGTAACAATCTTCTCGCGTAGTCTTTGTAAGGGATTAGCTCTGGTTGGCGTGTTTCCCATTCTCCTTTGATTTGATTAATGACCAAAGCAGAATCTCCGTATACATCCAAGTGTTTGATTCTTAGATCCACGGCTTCTTCAAGACCCATGATGCAAGCTTCATATTCGGACTCATTGTTTGTGCACTTGAAAGTTAATCTGGCGGTAAATGGAATATGGGTACCTCGAGGGGTAACAATGATTGCCCTAATTCCTCGTCCATAAGCATTGACGGCTCCGTCAAAAATTAAGCCCCATTGGGATCCTATCTCAGGTCCTTCGTCTGGTAGTGGCTCGTCGTAGTCTTTCATCTTGAGGTACATGACGTCCTCGTCCGGAAAGTCAAAACTGGTTGATTCATGACCATTGAGTGGATGGTGAGCCAGGTCCTCAGCTAGGATGCTTCCTTTCACGGCTTTCTGAGTGTGATACTCAATGTCGTATTCTGATAACAACATCTGCCAACGGGAAATTCTCCCAATTAAGGCAGGCTTTTCAAAGATGTACTTGATTGGATCCATCTTGGAAATCAAACAAGTAGTATGCTGAATCATGTATTGGCGGAGACGCTTGACAGCCCAGGCCAAAGCACAACAGATTTTCTCGAGCATGGAGTAGCGGGATTCACAGTCAGTGAATTTCTTGCTCAGGTAGTAGATGGCATGCTCTTTTCTTTTTGTCTCGTCTTGCTGTCCAAGGACACAACCCATTGAATCTTCCAAGACGGTTAAGTACATTATCAAAGGTCTTCCTTCCACTGGAGGAGACTGGATGGGTGGTTCGAGCAGATATTCCTTAATGCTGTCGAACGCTTTCTGACAATCATCTGTCCAGACGCAACTCTGATTTTTCCGTAGAAGTTTGAAAATTGGAGCACAAGTTGCAGTCATGAGATATATGAATCTCGAGATGTAATTTAGACGTCCAAGAAATCCACTAACTTGTTTCTTGGTTCTAGGTGAAGGCATTTCTTGAATTGCCTTGACTTTGTCTGGATCCACTTCAGTTCCTCGTTTGCTGACGATGAAACCAAGGAGATTTCCTGAGTAGACACCAAAGGTACACTTGTTGGGATTCAGGCGAAGCTGAAACGTCCGTAAGCGTTGAAATAACTTTGTTAGATTCTGTATGTGATCTTCCTCATTTTCTAATTTGGCAATGTGTTATACCCCAAAATTTTCCCTCCTATATTCAATCAAAGGTTCCTCATTTCATCTCCAATAACTCAAGGTCCTAAGGTTTTCTCAAGTCACTCTCTCCTGTCCAAAGCTAGGGTTTGCACTTCATCAAAAGAACTTGAATTTCTAAGGTCTCAAATGGATCTCAAGGTGTCACATATGTATCAAAACATACACATGTCAAAAGTCAAGCTTCAGTTCCAAGGATTGCTCACTCAATGGCTCAGATGCTCAATAATCGACTATGTCGACCTAAAAGTCAACTATAGTCAAAATACAGTCAAACTTCAAGATTTTTGGTCAAAATCAAGTATGTGAGGTTATATCCATCATTTGATCAAAGACTGATCATGATTCCATTAATAAAAAACTCAAAAATGAACAAACTCAAAAGGTTCAAATTAGGGTTTTTATAAGAAAGTCAACTCAACTTTGACTGGCCATAACTCTCACATGGAGCATCAAAAATTTCCCAACCAAAGCCTATTCTGAAGGAAATTGGATTCTCTACAACTTTGTCTCTCACAAGCCAAGGCCAGAAATGCTTCATTTGGGAGATATGATACAAACGATTACAGGTCCTTTTCAAACATCAATCAAAAGCAGTTTTTTCTCAAAGGCCATATGATCAGGATAAAATCTCCAAATAAAAAATATGTTTCAAAGTGGCTTATAGAGGACATCTTGAGGTTTCCAAAAAGTCCTAGAACTCTCCCATACCTTAAAAATTGAGGGAGATACGCCTCGTCAAAGTTGGGCGATTTTGAAGGAAATATGTGAAACAAAAGCCATCCAAAATGATTATTTTTGCAAATGGGCCTATCTTGTTGTGACCCAATCTTGATTATAAGGTTACTAAGAACCTCCAAATCCAAGGCCACGACCATGTGATTTTTATTATAATTTTTGTGAATTTTTATTCATTTTAAAACATAATAAAAATCAAATAAAGGAAGGAAAAATCAAGGATATGATTCAAATCCATATTCCAATCTTACTCAATCAATAATTAAGTCATATTAGGTGTCCAAATTCGTCCACATAGTATTGGGAAAGATTGAATGAAATTTGAACAAATTTAGAAAGGATTTACAACTAATTATAGTCTAATTTCAATAAAATCTTATCAATAGGAAACACTTGATTTAATCCAAATACTTTGACCTAAAGCAATCACATATAAGCCAACAACAATTGCAGACAGAAGGGGACTTTTTGCTGGCCTCAAATGGCTGAAACCGTGTTCCAAGAATGAACAGAAAATTTGAAAACAAAGTTCGTTATTGGAGGGCGATTCAAAGTCCTTAAAGGATTCTAACGTGATCATGGGAGTGTTCTGAAGCGAACCAGATCATCCCCTTCAATTGGCACGCGCGGAATCATGCCTTGGAGGCCCACGGTTTGTAGTAGTTTGGTTTACGTCTGATTTCGTTAATTCACAATTAGTTGATACAATTTGATTATACATATGAGTTTATGATGATATTCTGAAACTTTTGGCATAGATTAATTGAAGTTTGGTTGCAGATGTAAGGTTTCACCATTAATAGGGTTTAGAAGCTTGAAATTGGGATTTTTTTTATAGAGACAAAATCAACCCAACTAAGGATACCATTGGATCCAGGGGCTAATTTCTAATCGATTTATGTATTTATCTGGGATTTATGTGATCGGTATGATGAGATTGAAGGAGGCAGGTTGCTACAGCTGGCGACTCTGCTGGGGATTAGTGATAACAAAACTGTAAATTACTATGCTCCTATAGGTTTTGGCAGGGTTTAGGTTTGGCAAAGTTTTAGGATTTAATTTGTTATTCGTTCCGACTAAACCTATTGGTCGCAATGATTAACAATCGATTAATTTAATTAATCAAATCCAATAATATAATTAAAATACATATTATTTTGCTAAATGATTTTAACTAAAGCTATTGGTTACGATGATTAGCATTTCCCCTTTAAAATTCGTTATTATTTTTAATCAAAGCTATTGATTATGAGGAGTAACGATCAAATTAATTATTTAAAATACACATATTTTCTATTCGTGATAATCGAATCTATCGATTATAGTGGTTAGCAATCCTCCCTTCAATTCGTTAGCCATGGTAATCAAACATATTGATTATCGCAACTAATGGTAACATATTAAAATCAGGGTTGTACGCCCAAACACTAAAAACATTCAAAACACACTAAACCACGTAACTACAGATCTCCATCTCTGCGATTTTCAAAACTAAGATAAGGTAATTCAAAATACCTTCGAACTTCGCATTTCAAAACTACGTTAGGCCATTCAAAAAGCCTTTAAAACAACTTCCAACCATATCAAATCAAATTCGAATTCTAAGGCGTACAACCCTTCCCCGAACTACGTAGACTCTGATCCTCTATAAGGAGGTACGTAGGCACTTGGCAAAAAGGCGAGTCCCCTCCCCCATAAATCTCATTTTGTCCCGATTATGTTTTCCTTAATCATAAACCTTTGATTTTGATAATTTTTGCCATTTATCCTATAACTTTCTGTCACCTTTCTTTATATTAACCCTATAATGCAAACCAGAGGAAAGGGTTGGGGGTGCCTAACATCTTCCCTCGACCTGAATATAGTATCTTACCCTGATCTCTTAACTGTGTGAGGTTTCCTATTCGCCTTGGTAGAATAGGTGGCGACTCTAAAGTTTAATTTTTAGGGCAGGTTGCTACACAATGATGTCATCCACATAGACTTCCACTTCCTTATGCATCATGTCGTGGAAAAGTGTAGTCATGGCTTTTTGATATGTTGCCCATGCGTTCTTCAGTCCAAAAGGCATAACGCGGTAGCAGAACATTCCCCAGGGGGTTTATTTTTATATCCTTGTATTTTTTCAACTACGTGTCCTTCCCACGAAAAACACTTCCATTTATGCCCGTCGATTGGCCTCTCGATGGCCATGAGACTTAGTGACTGTCTTGAACGGTCACCCTCTGCTTACTTCTACGCATTCCCTAGCCTGTAGGGATTCTATTTCTAAAAAATCGCATCCTCCGTACGAAGGACCTTTTCGTTAGCATACGTCAATTGGCCTCTCGATGGCCACGAGATATAGTGACTGTCTCGAACGGTCACTCTATGCTTGTCCCTATGCATTCCCTAGCCCGTCGGGATTTTCCTTTTACATCTTTGTATTGTTACAACCACGTGTCCTTCCCACGAAGGACATCTTCGTTAACACAGGTCGATTGGCCTATCGATGGCCATGAGAATTAATGACTTTCCTGAACGGTCACTCCATGCTTGTTCCCGCGCTCCCCCTAACTTGTGGGGTTTTGGATTTCCATTTATATATCTTTCATCCCTATCCCGTAGGGACTTCTCTTCGTCCAATATCGTCCTTAGGCAGGTTGTGTTCCGCATAGAGAACCTTCCCATGAGGGACAACTTCGTAAGTACACGTCGAACGGCCTCTCAATGGCCATGAGACTTGGTGACTGTCTTGAACGGTCATCAGTTGTTACTTTCCGTGTACCCCTTAATCTAAGGGATTCCCATTAACATGTCGTAATATCAAGTTCGCACGTATGGCATTAGGGTCTAATGTCATCCCTAAATCCTCATAAGCTATCCTTAGGATTATATATGTTGCACGTTTTCATTACATGTAAGGAGTCACCATGTACAAGTCCTTTGCATACGCGTGCATTCGCATTTTCATGCATTCATACATTTGCATTTACATTTGCATTTCCATCTTCGCCCGCATCCATACTTACCATGCTAGCCGGTTCCCTACAACTTGCAAAGAGATCACAAACTATTGAGAAAGGAGAATAAAAGATCTTGGTCTTGCTAAGAAAAAAAGAGGATGTCTTCCACTATGCCAACCACGTGTTCATACCTTATCGTAACAGGATTGTAAAGACAACAAAGGTTATCGTCGAGCAAGGATTAGTTCAACAACGAAGTTCCCTCATAGATACACGCAAGGGGTATCTAGTCATAAGGGGTTCATCTATGAACATTGCAAAGCTTACAAGGACGCTCTTCGATAACTTGGGGCAAGGATCGGTCCAACTGGGGCAATATCCTGAACAAAAACGCATAACTACGATGGAGGGAAGGCGATATACGTTAACTCCCCACCAAGGGGCAAAAGGGTCCTAGATTTCCTTTATCAATCTACAAACTCTGGAGGTTGCAAATAGCGTGATACTATCCTTTAGAAAAAGCAAAAGAGGTTCAGTCAAAGGAAACTCATGAAGTTCCGATACGACGAAAACCCACTGCTAACAATTCATTCCTGACAGGTTTGACGTGCCCAAGGAGAATTCGAGATTACCCTTCACTCCTACAAATTCCATGAACTAAGGAGTAGGATACGGTCAACAGACTCACAAAGGAGATTGCCCTTAGGATTAATAGGTTTATCTTTCAAGTTGTAACTCCTACGATCACAAAATGCTATTTGATGTAAAACGTTGTACCTTTCGAATAGTAATTCAATAAAATAATCATGCATGTTTTGAAATCAATCCATTCTTTTCATTTGCTCACTACTACGACTTTCCACTCGCACCCTTCTATTCTATTTCAATTTTGACTTTCAATTATTAACAAACTTAAGGGAGAATGACGAATACAAATAACCTAAGTCTCGCTAAACATATGCTTTCAAGGTAAGACCGAACCGACGATGTACAGGCATTGTTTTAATTCCCAAACAGTGGAGATATAAGGATGTTAATCCCTCGTTACCCCCTCGAGCCAGGAGTTGGAATTTGTTTCTACTTTTCAAATAAACCTTGATTTCAACCAGGGGCATGGTAGATTTCGATTAATTCAATGATATATTTTGGTTGTCAAGAGAATCAGTCAATTCAAGCATAAGGATCAAGCAAGGCAAAAGATCAAGCATATCTTCTTCCTCGCGTTCAGCCAAGATTGAGGAAGCAATGGAGATAACATTCACAACACCTTCTTCCTCAATACATCAGTTAAGGTCGAGGACATATTAAAATCGAAGCTTACAAATCAAAGTCAACATAGCAGTCACAATATTCAATATCCAAGGATCAAATCTCAAAAGGAGGATTCAGAAAAAGGAGGAAACCGCCCGCTAAGTCAAAATGGAAAGTTCCATGAAAGAAAACAAAATGACTTAGGCAAAAATTAGGGCATCCCGGTGAATCAAATTCAAAAGAATTGTCTCATGCAAAAATAAGGGGTAGAAAAATAAAAGCAAAATACGAAGGACAACCTTGTGACTGCTAAATCATCGAAGCTTCCCATCAATGCGTGGATCTCTACATCATTTTTTATCAGTGCTTGGATCTTCACTAATGCTTCCGCTCAACATCAGAACTAAAACGATTCTCTTGCAAACAAAGCACGATCATTGGATTAGGCGAATCCTTAGGATTTGGAGAACATCAAGGAGAAAGGGGTGGGCTAAATAAATTTTGAGCCTTATATCCGTTGTTTCTTAAACCACGAACCATGCCAAGTTACAACCTTCAAAAGTCCTAATTGAGGCAAGGTTAACTATGAAAGCATATTAAGCAGGATTTTGTTATACTGACTCCTAGGTTTGTTAAAATTATTTCTAATCACTACGCTTCTTCAAACATTCATTTCTAATCACCCAGTCCTAATTCATAACGAACTTCGATTTTAAAACTTGCATACGTATTGCGTTGGAGTTACTTCTCAAAGAGTACAACGTTATCTACGAATAAACATTTAGCACTCAAGCAGATCTCGAATTTGGTTTAACCAAAGGCGATCATTTATAATAAAGACTCTTGCTTGGGGAAACCACGTCCAGAGGGTTTTCCTAAATAAGGGAAAAACCTCAATGATTATAGGGGCATACAATCAAGGATCCTATTAACTAGGGGCATTCATCCTAAAGGTTCAGTCGACCTGGGTCACATCTCGAAGCAATTTCAATCAGGGGCATGTCGAACATGGGAGAAATTTAAAAGGATAGGACACCATGGATAACCCTCCATATCCTGGAAATCAAGGGCATACCCTTCAATCCAAACATCGAAGCATATGACAAGGTTATTTCCTGGGGCACTTCCCTCATAAGCATCTTTTTCCACGAAAATATTGGGGCAATGGATACCAAATCCATAAGACGCACAACAAAAGGAAAAGGCGTCTTCATGCTTTACAACCTCGTATCAATCTTTCTCCTAACTACAAAGTTCAAAAAACAGGTATTGGGAAGTCGCGCTAGCATCACACCCCACCTCATCTAACAACCTTACAACATCAACGAACCATACACGCTTTTGGTTATCAACAACCTATCATTGGGGCATCATGTAAATACATATAAATCATGCATTACATACATTGGTTGATGCATTATACCATGCCTTGTTAGGTAGTCTTCTTTAAGACGTTATTTTCTAAGAACCTTTTCATATAGTCTTCTCTAAGACAATTATCGTCATTTCCAAGAACCTTTTTAGGTAGTCTTCTTCAAGACATTCTTTTTATAAGTACCTTTTAGGGTAGTCTTCTCCAAGACATTCTTTTCCTAAGTACCTTTTCAGGTAGTCTTCTTCAAGACATTCTTTTCCTAAGTACCTTTTCAGGTAGTCTTCTTCAAGACATTCTTTTTCTAAGTACCTTTTAGGGTAGTCTTCTCCAAGACATTCTTTTCCTAAGTACCTTTTCAGGTAGTCTTCTCCAAGACATTCTTTTCCTAAGTACCTTTTTAGGTAGTCTTCTCCAAGACATTCTATTTCTAAGTACCTTTTCAGGTAGTCTTCTTTAAGACATTTTGTCATCCTTTTCAGGAACCTCTCCAGATAGTCTTCTTTAAGACATTCTAAGAACCTTTTTAGGTGGCCTTTTTCTAAGACATCCATTATCCTTTCTAAGAACCTTTTTAGGTAGTCTTTTTAAGACATATCTTTCAGCCTTTACAGGCAGTCTTCTTTAAGACATTCCTTATCCTTCGCTCAGAACCTTTTCAGGTAGTCTTCTTTAAGACAAATTGCGTCCTTTGCTAAGAAACTTTTCAGGTAGTCTTCTTTAGAACAGATGTTCATTCCAGAAACCTTTTCAGGTTGTCTTATATAAGACATTATTTCGTTCCACTCATTACATCAACCAACATATGCACGAGCATAAGCATTATCCCATACATCAAAACATCCAAGCCATTACTCTGGTGCTAAACCACATTGTCCACCTGCTTCCCGGTAACCTTACCGATGCCAATAACCTTATTGAATGCTTATTCTCCAATCACCAGATTGACGCTTTCCGGTAACCTTACCGATGCCAGAAACCCCACTGTTGGCTTATCTCCAATCGCCTGATTAATGTATCCCGGTAACCTTACCGATGATAGCAACCTTGTTGTTCATTTCACTCATAAAACATATGCACACGCATTAGCATATCATCTAGCGCATTCTCATACTACAAAAAAGGCCCAGTTCCAACCCTCGCGTTGTGATAAGTGTGTTTTTCGACCCACGTGTCTTGATTTTCTAATCCTCGTGTTGTGATAGGTGTGTTATCCGACCCTCGAGTCATGAGTTTCTAAACATATCGTTTCCTTCCGACCAGCGAGTCGTAAAACATTTGACATGCTATCTTCTTCGACCCGCGAGTCGTAAAACATTTGACATGCTATCATCTTCGACCCGCGAATTGTAAAACATTTGACGTACTATTTTCTCCGACCCTCGAGTCGTGAGTCTCCAAACAAGTGATGTTTCCCAACTACGACTTATTACGTTAGTCCCCGAGCAGTAATGAGTTATTTCTTATCACGTTAGTCCCCTGACGATGATATGAAGCTACGTCTCTTTGGTACGTTAGTCCCTCGGCGGTAACCAAGATCTATTTCTATCATGTTAGTCCCTTGGCAATGATACACAACTATGACTTATTACGTTAGTCCCCGAGCAGTAATGAGTTATTTCTTATCACGTTAGTCCCCTGGCGGTGATATGAAGCTACGTCTCTTTGGTACGTTAGTCCCCTGGTAGTAACCAAGATCTATTTCTATCATGTTAGTCCCTTGGCAATGATACACAACTACGACTTATTACATTAGTCCCCGAGCAGTGATGAGTTATTTCTTATCACGTTAGTCCCCTGGCGGTGATATGAAGCTACGTCTCTTTGGTACGTTAGTCCCCCGGCGGTAACCAAGGTCTATTTCTATCATGTTAGTCCCTTGGCAATGATACACAACTACGACTTATTACGTTAGTCCCCGAGCAGTAATGAGTTATTTCTTATCACGTTAGTCCCCCGGCGGTGATATGAAGCTACGTCTCTTTGGTACATTAGTCCCCTGGCAGTAACCAAGATCTATGTCTTGAAGGATAGAAAAACACTTAGAAAGGGGGGGGGGTTTGAATAAGTGTAGTCTAAAAACTTGAATGATAAAAACAATTTGCACAATTATTTTTATCCTGGTTCGTTGTTAACTAAACTACTCCAGTCCACCCCACGGAGTGATTTACCTCACCTGAGGATTTAATCCACTAATCGCAATAGATTACAATGGTTTTCCACTTAGCCCACGACTAAGTCTTCTAGAGTATCCTGATCACAACCTGATCACTCTAGGAACAAATGCTTAGACACAAGCTAAGACTTTCTTAGAGTATCCTGACCACCACGTGATCACTCTAATTACAACTGCTTAGACACAAGCTAAGACTTCCTAGAGTATCCTGATCAACACTTGATCACTCTAGTTACTTACAAATTAATGTAATCAATTCTAAGAGTATTACAAATGCTTCTGAAAATCTATAATCACAGCAGTGATATTTCTCTTAACGTTTAAGCTTAATCTCACTAATATATTACAACAGCAATGTAGTGAGCTTTGATGAAGATGAAGTTTCTGAGCTTTGATTTGAACAGCGTTTCAGCAAGTTAATATTCACAGAAATCGTCAAGAATTGGTTAACCTTGCTTCTCATCAGAACTTCATATTTATAGGCACTTGAGAAGATGACCGTTGGGAGCATTTAATGCTTTGCGTATTCCGTACAGCATTGCATTTAATGTTTCACGCTTTTGTCAACTACCTCGAGCCTTGTTCACGCTGTGTCTACTGACGTTGCCTTTAATAGCTTCCAACGTTCCTTTTGTCAGTCAGCGTAGCCTGCCACCTGTACTTTCTTCTGATCTGATGTTTGTGTATACAACGTTTGAATA
Source organism: Vicia villosa (assembly GCF_029867415.1). NCBI lineage: Eukaryota > Viridiplantae > Streptophyta > Magnoliopsida > Fabales > Fabaceae > Vicia > Vicia villosa. Next base: position 475,898 of record NW_026705567.1, read on the forward strand.
TCATCAGAGTCAAACAGCTTGGTGCATAGCATCTTCTTGTCTTCTGACCTTGAAGTGCTTCTGAGCGTGATACCATGAGAACTTCAGTGCTTCTGCTTGTGATCTCAAGTTCTTCTGATGCTTCCATGGACCCATGTTCTGATTCTGCCTTGACCATCTTCTGATGTCTTGCCAGACCATGTTCTGATGTTGCATGCTGAACCTTCTAAGACAAAGCTTCTGAGCGCTGATTTGTGCATACTCTTTATATATTTCCTGAAAGGGAAATTGCAATGTATTAGAGTACCACATTATCTCACACAAAATTCATATCCTTGTTATCATCAAAACTAAGAATATTGATCAGAACAAATCTTGTTCTAACAATCTCCCCCTTTTTGATGATGACAAAAACATATATAAATGATATGAATTTGCGATCAGAAAGAGCAGACGGCTAAAGACAATTTACACAGCTATAGCATAAGCATGTGAATATGTCTCCCCCTGAGATTAACAATCTCCCCCTGAGATGAATAATCTCCCCCTGAGTATTTCAGTAGAGACGTTCACATTGCTTGATCTACAGAACATTCATGACTTCTGATTTCTGCTTCCATAGGACAACTTCAGAACATTGAATTTCTTTAGATCCTCAGAACATTCACAGCTTCTGATTCCTGCTTCCATCGGACAACTTTAGAACTTGAATTTCTTTGATCTTCAGAACATTCACAGCTTCTGACTTCTGCTTCCATCGGACAGCTTCAGAACTTGAATTTCTTTGATCTTCAGAACATTCACAGCTTCTTACTTCTGCTTCCATCGGACAGCTTCAGAACTAGAATTTCTTTAGATCTTCAGAACATCCACAGCTTCTGATTCTTGCTTCCATTTGGACAGCTTCAGAGCTTGAATTTCTTCTTTCATCACTTCATGCTAGAATGTATCAAAACATTGTTGAATGTACCAGAGCATCATCAGAGCATCTCTACATCCTGAAATGTTACAGAACAAAACTAAACGACAAAAGTCAGCATGAATGAGTCAGAACATAGAATATGTTTCAGAACACATAGTATGTATCAGAGCCATATAGAATGTATCAGAACAAATAGACATAATGTTTCAGATCATATTCTATCATCAGAATATCTGAACATTCTTCCTTCTTGCTTCTGATTCTGATTCTGAAGCTTCATAGCACTCAGCTTGCTTCAAGAATCCAAGAACTTGATTCATCTTGTTGCTTCTCATGTTGATCTTTAAAGAGAATCTTCAATTCCTGCAACAACACAACTTAAAGCATAGAACTTTGCAAGTTCTGTTAGTAATGTGGGGCCTTTTTACCCGGTAACTGATAATATTTAATCAGATCATTTATCATATATTTTCTCCCCCTTTTTGTCATAACATCAAAAAGAATATAGAAGATTCAGATGTAGAAAACGACAAAGGAAAGAAACAGAATTAAACTTTTCATTGATTAAACAAGCAGGATTACAAAAGATGTATGCAGAATAAGCAGATGCAACAAGGAAAGAAAACTACAAAGACCAAAGACTAAGACCCTAGCTTAGACAAAATCTGCGCCAGAATGTCATGAACCCCGTCAGTGCTCTCAGTTTGCCTTGCCATGAAGGAGCGAAACTCAGCATTGGCCGCTTCTTGCGCGTCCAAACGAGAAGCCAGCATAGCTTGATTCTGATGCAGAGCTTCCAAGGTCTCCATCAGAGCTGAGGGTACACCAAAAGAAGAAGCACCAGAATTTCTGCCAACAGGGACAGCAATCTCAGCAGGACGATCTTCTGGGAGGTCTTCAGCTTCTGTACCTTCCATCTCAACATCTGAGTCTGACTCAGGACCAGCCTCAGCATATTCTGGTCCAGGCAACTCAGAAGCTTCAACTTCCAACGCCTGAAGAATAACTGCTAGGTTTGTTGGAGGAGTAGGACCAGCAACTTCAGCAGGATAAACCACTTCTGGAAAGACCATGTGAGGAGCACTTTCAGAAGGGTTCATTCTGAACCAATCAAACAACCATTGAAAATCTCCAGTTAGCACAAGATATCTTGGTCTCCATACCACGATGTCTCTACAGGGATTTTCTTCTACCATCTCATCTGCAGGTATCCTCTCTTCAAGAACTCTTCTGTTCCTGATGAAATGGTGATAGCTGCTTTCACCAACTTCCAAGCGAAGACCGCGGGCCCTAGGTGCTTCAGTCGTGATCATTCTCTGGACATCTAACCAGAAAATCCTGGCGAAAGGCTTCCCAGAGGTTGCAGGTAGCATACTCATCCAGATGATTAAGGTGAGCAGCACCCAGAATCTCCAACCAGCTATTTACATCTGAGTGTAAAAGCTCTAGAGAAGAATGAGTGGTAGGTGTTGGAGGGTTGACAGTGAATCTGGAGTCAGGAAACACAAAATTGTAGGGGTTAGGTGTTCTGGTGGGAAAAGGGTGTGAGAGAGATGAGGAGATATCTGTGGGATGGGTTGCAGGAGAAAGGATATCAGATGGTGAAGATGGTGGTTCCAGAAAAGTGAAAGAAGAGGAAGAGGTGGTGGAAGTCTGGGAAGAGGGAGGTGATTGAGCGATACCTTCATGGGGTTGATACACACGTCTAGAGTAGTTTCCAGACATCATAGCTTCAAAGGGATTCACCTTGAGAGGGTCATAGGTGATCCTTACTCTTTTTGGTTTATTTTCTGGTTCATCAGTTGCCTTTCTCTTTTGTTTACGATCAGTTTCTTGATTTGCAGAACTTGACGAGGGATTCATGATGAAGTTGCAGATAGTGAAAACTGCTAGGGTTTATGATATGAATGCAAAGAGAGAGAGAGAGAGCGAAAAAGAAACTGAATGAAAGAGAGAGAAATATAAGAGGGAAAAGAAACGTTTGAAGAGTATTAAAAGAAAAAGAAATAAAAGGAAATGATGGATAGCATTTAATGTTACATGACGTGAGGAGAGATAATAATGACAAAAGAAGTGATTAGCACAGTTACCTAAGTAGGCGTCCCCTCAACTGCACGCACGCTTGTCCAGAAATAGTGAACACGTGTTTACCATCTGGATAGCCAGTTACAGCTGTTTTACTTTTAAAGAGATTCTGAGTCAACTTAGACAATGAAACGTTAGTAATAACAGAATCACTACTTCTAATTGATTACAATCAGAACTTCTTATAAAAGACTAATCCAATCTCATTTCAGAAGATACTCATACATAAGATGTTCTCATCTTCTCATTCTGGGCATAAATCCATACTGATATTCTTCAGAATGAACTTAAACCTATCTTCAGCAAGGGGTTTTGTAAAGATATCAGCCCATTGATGGTCTGTATCCACAAAGTTTAAAGATATAACACCCTTCTGAACATAGTCCCTTATGAAATGATGTTTAATCTCAATATGTTTAGCTTTTGAATGTAAGATAGGATTCTTAGATAAACATATAGCAGAAGTATTATCACAGAAAATAGGAATGTTACTCTCATATATCTGATAATCTTCTAGCTGACTTCTCATCCAGAGCATTCGTATGCTACAACCAGCAGCAGCAACATATTCTGCTTCTGTTGTTGAGAGGGCAATTGTAGCTTGCTTCTTGCTGTACCATGAGATCAGATGACTTCCAAGGAATTGACAACTTCCAGAAGTGCTCTTCCTTTCTATTCTATCTCCAGCATAGTCAGCATCACAGAATCCTACTAAGTTGTAATCTTTGGATCTTTTGTAAACTAAACCAACATTAGTAGTACCTTTCAGATACCTCAGAATTCTCTTAACCGTAGTTAAATGAGATTCTCTCGGATCTGATTGGAATCTAGCACACAAACAAACACTGAAGAGAATGTCAGGTCTAGAAGCAGTTAGGTATAGAAGAGATCCAATCATACCTCTGTACAACTTCTGATCTACCTTCTTACTTACGTCATCCTAACCTAGGACACATGTTGGATGCATAGGAGTTTTGGCTTCTTTGCTTTCAGAAAGATTAAACTTCTTCAGAAGTTCTTTCACATACTTCGTTTGATGAACATAGGTTCCATCAGAAGTTTGGTTGATTTGAATCCCAAGGAAATACTTGAGTTCTCCCATCATGCTCATTTCAAATTCAGCCTGCATAGACTCAGCAAACTCCTTTCCAAGTGTAGCATTAGATGTTCCAAAGATGATATCATCAACATATATTTGACATATTAAAATATCCTTTTTAAAGGTTTTACAAAAGAGAGTAGTGTCCACTTTTCCTCTAGTGAAACCATTTTCCAGAAGGAAGGAACTTAAACGTTCATACTAAGCTCTCGGAGCTTGCTTCAATCCGTATAATGATTTCTTTAATTTAAAAACATGATTTGGAGACTTGGAGTCTTCAAAACCAGGAGGTTGATGAACATAAACTTCTTTATCTATATAACCATTTAAGAAGGCACTCTTGACATCCATCTGATAAAGAGTGATGTTATGTTGAGTGGCAAAAGAAATTAATAGACAAATAGATTCTAACCTGGCCACTGGTGCAAAGGTTTCTGTGTAGTCAATCCATTCTGGCTAACTATAACCTTGAGCAACCAGTCTGGCTTTGTTTCTGACCACTTCTCCCTTCTCGCTTAGCTTGTTTCTGAATACCCACTTAGTGCCAATGATGTTAAATCCTTTTGGTCTAGGAACCAAGTCCCATACATCATTCCTTGTAAACTGATTGAGTTCTTCTTGCATGGCAATTATCCAGTCTGGATCTTCTAGAGCTTGATCAACAGAAGTTGGCTCGATCAAAGAAACAAGACCTAATTGACATTCTGCATTGTTCTTAAGGAATGCCCTTGTTCTGATGGGATCATCTTTCTTCCCAAGGATCTCATCTTCTTAATGAGCTGAAGCAAGTCTAGGTGATCTTCTGACTGTTGGCTCTTCAGAAATCCTGAGATTCTCTAAAGATGCAGCAACTTGATCTTCTGATCCATTGCTTCTGAGACTGCCAGCTTCTGCAGCTTTGCTTCTTGGTTCTACTGCTTCTGATATATCAATATCAAAATCTGCAAAATTCTCAAACTGCTTTGGTTTTTCAAGACCAAACTTATCATCAAACCTGATATTGATTGATTCTTCTACAATCAATGTTTCAGTATTGTATACTCTGTAGCCTTTAGAGCGTTCAGAATATCCAAGAAGGAAACACTTTTGTGCTTTAGAATCAAACTTACCAAGATGATCTTTAGTATTCAGAATAAAACATACACATCCAAAAGGATGGAAATATGAAATGTTGGGCTTTCTGTTCTTCCACAATTCATAAGGAGTCTTATTTAGAATAGGTCTGATAGAGATTCTATTCTGAATATAACACGCAGTGTTTATTGCTTCTGCCCAGAAATGCTTAGCCATATTGGTTTCATTGATCATGGTTCTGGCCATTTCTTGTAGAGTCCTATTCTTTCGCTCTACAACTCCATTTTGCTGTGGAGTTCTAGGGCAAGAGAAATCATGGGCAATACCATTTTCTTTGAAGAACTCCTCAAAGAATCTGTTCTCAAATTCGCCACCATGATCACTTCTGACCTTTATGATTTTGCACTCTTTCTCAGATTGGATCTGAGTGCAGAATTCAAAGAACACTGAATGAGACTCATCCTTGTGTTTCAAGAACTTTACCCATGTCCAGCGGCTATAATCATCTACAATGACTAATCCATATTTCTTCCCTCTGACAGATGCTGTTTTGACTGGGCCAAACAGATCAATGTGCAAGAGTTCTAACGGCCTTGAGGAAGAAACAACATTCTTAGACTTGAATGCAGATCTGGAGAACTTGCCCTTCTGACATGCTTCACAAAGAGCATCTGATTTGTATTTCAGATTTGGGAGTCCTCTGACTAGATTTAGTTTGTTAATCTGAGAAATCTTTCTCAAACTAGCATGTCCTAATCTTCTGTGCCAGACCCATTGCTCCTCAGAAACAAACATAAGACAAGTCACCTTCTGCTTCTCAAGATCAGAAAGATCAATCTTATAAATGTTGTTCTTTCTCTTGCCTGTAAATAGGATTGAGCCATCCTTCTGACTTACAGCCTTGCAAGACTTTTGATTGAAGATTATATCATAACCATTGTCACTTAATTGACTTATGGACAATAAGTTATGCGTTAATCCTTCTACAAGAAGTACATTAGTTATGGAAGGAGAGTTACCAAGACTTATGGTTCCAGAACCAATGATTTTGCCCTTCTGATCTCCTCCAAACTTGACTTCTTCACCTGGTTTAAGCACCAGGTCTTGGAATGTAGACCTTCTTCCCGTCATGTGTCGCGAGCACCCAAAGTCCAGGTACCATGACATTTTGCTTTTTGCCTTCTTTGCCGCCAAGGATATCTGCAACAGAAATTATCTTCTCCTTAGGTACCCACAATTTCTTGGGTCCTTTCTTGTTAGTTCTCCTCAAGTTCTGATTGAACTTGGGTTTAGCAGAATATTTAACAGGAGGAACAACATGATATTCTTTAGGTTTTTCAGCATGATATTTCTTAGGGTGTGTCACATGCTTCTTGGTGTGAACAGTGTTAAACTTCTGTGCATGTGAAGTGAGCCTAATATCATGAGCATGGCCATATTTGAACTGATCATACAATGGCTTGTATGTGATCTTCAGATCATCAACAGGTTCAAATTTATGTGAGGTATCACCCTCATAGCCAAAACCAAACCTTCTGTTTCCAGAAACACCATATATCATAGAAGCAAGATGACTTCTGGCAATACTTCTAGATAAGAACTTTCTGAAGCTCGAGTCATATTCTTTCAGAAAATGAATCATGCTAGGAATGGATTTTTCTGTTTCAGAAGGAGATCCATTATCTTTGGATAGATTTAAAACTTTTTCCTTCAGTTCAGAATTTTCCAATTCCAGCTTCTTAGTTTCAAATTCAAACTGCCTTTTCAGCTTTTTGTATTTGATACTAAGATGAGCCTTGAGTTCTAGAAGTTCTGTTAAACTGGAAACTAACTCTTCTCTAGATAGTTCAGAAAATACCTCTTCAGAATCTGATTCTGATGTAGATTCTGATCCATCATCTTCTGTATCCATCAGCGCGAAGTTGGCTTGCTCTTCTTCAGAGTCTGATTCTGATTCTGATTTAGAATCATCCCATGTTGCCATAAGACCTTTCTTCTTATGAAACTTCTTCTTGGGATTCTCCTTCTGAAGTTTTGGACACTCGTTCTTGTAATGTCCAGGCTCATTGTACTCATAGCAGACAGCCTTCTTCTTGTCAGATCTTCTGTCAGAAGATTCTCCTCGTTCAAATCTCTTTGAACTTCTGAAGCCTCTGAACTTCCTTTGCTTGCTCTTCCAGAGTTGGTTTACCCTTCTGGAGATCATGGACAGTTCATCTTCTTCTTTAGATTTTGATTCTTCAGGATCTTCTTCTCTAGCCTGAAAAGCGTTAGTGCATTTTTTAACATTAGATTTTAATGCAATAGACTTACCTTTCTTCTGAGGCTCGTTTGCATCCAGCTCTATTTCATGGCTTCTCAAGGCACTGATAAGCTCTTCCAACGAAACTTCATTCAGATTCTTGGCAATCTTGAATGCAGTCACCATTGGACCCCATCTTCTGGGTAAGCTTCTGATGATCTTCTTTACATGATCAGCCTTGGTGTAGCCTTTATCCAGAACTCTCAATCCAGCAGTTAGAGTTTGAAATCTTCAGAACATCTTCTCAATATCTTCATCATCCTCCATCTTGAAGGCTTCATATTTCTGGATTAGAGCAAGAGCTTTAGTCTCCTTGACTTGAGCATTTCCCTCATGGGTCATTTTCAATGACTCATATATATCATGGGCAGTTTCCCTATTAGATATCTTCTCATACTCAGCATGAGAGATAGCATTCAGCAAAACAGTCCTACATTTATGATGATTCTTGAAAAGCTTCTTCTGATCATCATCCATTTCTTGCCTTGTAAGCCTTACGCCACTAGCTTTCACTGGATGTTTGTAACCATCAATCAGAAGATCCCATAATTCACCATCTAGACCAAGAAAGTAACTTTCCAGTTTATCTTTCCAGTGTTCAAAGTTTTAACCATCAAATACTGGTGGTCTAGTATAACCATTGTTACCATTGTATTGCTCAGCAGAGCCAGATGTAGATGCATATGTATTTGTTGGAATTTCACCAGCCATCTTTTACTGAAGCGTTTTTCTCTTCCTGAATCTTTTCTAAACACGGTTAAGTGCTTGCACCTTAGAACCGGCGCTCTGATGCCAATTGAAGGATAGAAAAACACTTAGAAAGGGGGGGGGGTTTGAATAAGTGTAGTCTAAAAACTTGAATGATAAAAACAATTTGCACAGTTATTTTATCCTGGTTCGTTGTTAACTAAACTACTCCAGTCCACCCCCACGGAGTGATTTACCTCACCTGAGGATTTAATCCACTAATTCCACTTAGCCCACGACTAAGTCTTCTAGAGTATCCTGATCACAACCTGATCACTCTAGGAACAAATGCTTAGACACAAGCTAAGACTTTCTTAGAGTATCCTGACCACCACGTGATCACTCTAATTACAACTGCTTAGACACAAGCTAAGACTTCCTAGAGTATCCTGATCAACACTTGATCACTCTAGTTACTTACAAATTAATGTAATCAATTCTAAGAGTATTACAAATGCTTCTGAAAAGCTATAATCACAGCAGTGATATTTCTCTTAACGTTTAAGCTTAATCTCACTAATATATTACAACAGCAATGTAGTGAGCTTTGATGAAGATGAAGTTTCTGAGCTTTGATTTGAACAGCGTTTCAGCAAGTTAATATTCACAGAAATCGTCAAGAATTGGTTAACCTTGCTTCTCATCAGAACTTCATATTTATAGGCACTTGAGAAGATGACCGTTGGGAGCATTTAATGCTTTGCGTATTCCGTACAGCATTGCATTTAATGTTTCACGCTTTTGTCAACTACCTCGAGCCTTGTTCACGCTGTGTCTACTGACGTTGCCTTTAATAGCTTCCAACGTTCCTTTTGTCAGTCAGCGTAGCCTGCCACCTGTACTTTCTTCTGATCTGATGTTTGTGTATACAACGTTTGAATATCATCAGAGTCAAACAGCTTGGTGCATAGCATCTTCTTGTCTTCTGACCTTGAAGTGCTTCTGAGCGTGATACCATGAGAACTTCAGTGCTTCTGCTTCTGATCTCAAGTTCTTCTGATGCTTCCATGGACCCATGTTCTGATTCTGCCTTGATCATCTTCTGATGTCTTGCCAGACCATGTTCTGATGTTGCATGCTGAACCTTCTGAGACAAAGCTTCTGAGCGCTGATTTGTGCATACTCTTTATATATTTCCTGAAAGGGAAATTGCAATGTATTAGAGTTCCACATTATCTCACACAAAGTTCATATCCTTGTTATCATCAAAACTAAGAATATTGATCAGAAAAAATCTTGTTCTAACATGTCTATCATGTTAGTCCCCTGGCAATGATACACAACTACGACTTATTACGTTAGTCCCCGAGCAGTAATGAGTTATTTCTTATCACATTAGTCTGCTGGCGGTGGTATGAAGCTATGTCTCTTTGGTACGTTAGTCCCCTGGCAGTAACCAAGATCTATCTCTATCATGTTAGTCCCCTGGCAATGATACACAGCTACGACTTATTACGTTAGTCCCCGAGCAGTAATGAGTTATGCCTCATCACGTTAGTCCCTTGGCAGTGATCTCCTCCAAATCATCTCGCTGATTAATATCACGTTAGTCCCCTGGCAGTGATATAAAGCTACGTCTCTTTGCAAATAGGGATTTATTTTCCCTGATCACAAGGTTTCTCAAACAGTTCTCCAATTGGGTTTATCACGTTAGTCCCTCGGCAGTGATCTTCTTCAAAATTTCATCAATTACAAACAGGGTTCTATTTTTTTTCTTTTCCAAAGTTACTAACTTTAACTAACATAACTAGCAATCATGCATCATTCAATTAACATACCTCATTCATACATAATGCATATACATACATCGCTCTTATTTATTTTGAGAAGCTCATTGCATCATACATCACATGCATCATAATATTGCATAAAATTCAGGTTGCCTTTTTAGGCCTTGCTACAATCAAAACACGTGGTTCCTTTCAAAAAAGTATCTGCTTCACATCCAAGAAAAAGAGGGGTATTTACCTTGGATGGCATCTTTAAAGCCCATCTCCCACGGAGCTTCTTCCCGATAAGTGCAAATTTCAGGGTATTTCAGTGTTCAATCATCTTCTACCTCTTGATTACGATAGGCAGACGTGCCTATCTGACTCTTCAGGTTTAAGAAGATTGAACAGGGGAAGCTGTCATACCCCAAAATTTTCCCTCCTATATTCAATCAAAGGTTCCTCATTTCATCTCCAATAACTCAAGGTCCTAAGATTTTCTCAAGTCACTCTCTCCTGTCTAAAGCTAGGGTTTGCACTTCATCAAAAGAACTTGAATTTCTAAGGTCTCAAATGGATCTCAAGGTGTCACATATGTATCAAAACATACACATGTCAAAAGTCAAGCTTCAGTTCCAAGGATTGCTCACTCAATGGCTCAGATGCTCAATAATCGACTATGTCGACTTAAAAGTCAACTATAGTCAAAATACAGTCAAACTTCAAGATTTTTGGTCAACATCAAGTATGTGGGGTTATATCCATCATTTGATCAAAGACTGATCATGATTCCATTAATAAAAAACTCAGAAATGAACAAACTCAAAAGGTTCAAATTAGGGTTCTTATAGGAAAGTCAACTCAACTTTGACTAGCCATAACTCTCACATGGAGCATTAAAAATTTCCCAGCCAAAGCCTATTCTGAAGGAAATTGGATTCTCTACAACTTTGTCTCTCACAAGCCAAGGCCAGAAATGCTTCATTTGGGAGATATGATACAAAAGATTACAGGTCATTTTCAAACAGCAATCAAAAGCAGTTTTTTGTCAAAGGCCATATGATCAGGATAAAATCTCCAAATAAAAATATGTTCCAAAGTGGCTTATAGAGGACATCTTGAGGTTTCCAAAAAGTCCTAGAACTCTCCCATACCTTAAAAATTGAGGGAGATACGCCTCGTCAAAGTTGGGCGATTTTGAAGGAAATATGTGAAACAAAAGCCATCCAAAATGATTATTTTTGCAAATGGGCCTATCTTGTTGTGACCCAGTCTTGATTATAAGGTTACTAAGAACCTCCAAATCCAAGGCCACGACCATGTGATTTTTATTATAATTTTTTTGAATTTTTATTCATTTTAAAACATAATAAAAATCAAATAAAGGAAGGAAAAATCAAGGATATGATTCAAATCCATATTCCAATCTTACTCAATCAATAATTAAGTCATATTAGGTGTCCAAATTCGTCCACATAGTATTGGGAACGATTGAATGAAATTTGAACAATTTTAGAAAGGATTTATAACTAATTATAGTCTAATTTCAATAAAATCTTATCAATAGGAAACACTTGATTTAATCCAAATACTTTGACCTAAAGCAATCACATATAAGCCAACAACAATTGCAGACAGAAGGTGACTTTTTTGCTGGCCTCAAAAGGCTGAAACCGTGTTCCAAGAATGGACAGAAAATTTGAAAACAAAGTTCGTTATTGGAGGGCGATTCAAGGTCCTTAAAGGATTCTAACGTGATCCTGGGAGTGTTCTGAAGCGAACCAGATCATCCCCTTCAATTGGCACGCAAGGAATCATGCCTTGCAGGCCCACGGTTTGTAGTAGTTTGGTTTACGTCTGATTTCGTTAATTCACAATTAGTTGATACAATTTGATTATACATATGAGTTTATGATGATATTCTGAAACTTTTGGCATAGATTAATTGAAGTTTGGTTGCAGATGTAAGGTTTCACTATTAATAAGGTTTAGAAGCTTGAAATTGGGATTTTTTTTATAGAGACAAAATCAACCCAAACTAAGGATACCATTGGATCCAGGGGCTAATTTCTAATCGATTCATGTATTTATCTGGGATTTATGTGATCGGTATAATGAGATTGAAGGAGGCAGGTTGCTACGGCTGGCGACTCTACTGGGGATTAGTGATAACAAAACTGTAAATTACTATGCTCCTATAGGTTTTGACAGGGTTTAGGTTTGGCAAAGTTTTAGGATTTAATTTGTTATTCGTTCCGACTAAACCTATTGGTCGCAATGATTAACAATCGATTAATTTAATTAATCAAATCCAATAATATAATTAAAATACATATTATTTTGCTAAATGATTTTAACTAAAGCTATTGGTTACGATGATTAGCATTTCCCCTTTCGTTATTATTTTTAATCAAAGCTATTGATTATGAGGAGTAACGATCAAATTAATTATTTAAAATACACATATTTGCTATTCGTGATAATCGAATCTATCGATTATAGTGGTTAGCAATCCTCCCTTAAATTCGTTAGCCATGGTAATCAAACCTATTGATTATCGCAACTAATGGTAACATATTAAAATCAGGGTTGTACGCCCAAACACTAAAAACATTCAAAACACACTAAACCACGTAACTACAGATCTCCATCTCTGCGATTTTCAAAACTACGATAAGGTAATTCAAAATACCTCCGAACTTCGCATTTCAAAACTACGATAGGCCATTCAAAAAGCCTTTAAAACAACTTCCAACCATATCAAATCAAATTCGAATTCTAAGGCGTACAACCCTTCCCTGAACTACGTAGACTCTGATCCTCCAGAAGGAGGTACGTAGGCACTTGGCAACAAGGCGAGTCCCCTCCCCCATAAATCTCATTTTGTCCCGATTATGTTTTCCTTAATCATAAACCTTTGATTTTGATAATTTTTGCCATTTATCTTATAACTTTCTGTCACCTTTCTTTATATTAACCCTATAATGCAAACCATAGGAAAGGGTTGAGGGTGCCTAACATCTTCCCTCGACCTGAATATAGTATCTTACCCTGATCACTTAACTGCGCGAGGTTTCCTATTCGCCTTGGTAGAATAGGTGGCGACGCTAAATTTTAATTTTTAGGGCAGGTTGCTACACAATGATGTCATCTACATAGACTTCCACTTCCTTATGCATCATGTCATGGAAAAGTGTAGTCATGGCTCTTTGATATGTTGCCCATGCATTCTTTAGTCCAAAAGGCATAACGCGGTAGCAGAACATTCCCCAGGGGGTGATGAAATCTGTTTTCTCCATGTCTTCAGGTGCCATCTTGATTTGGTTGTATCCCAAAAATCCGTCCATGAATGAGAAAACTTTGGATTTTGTTGTACTGTTAACCAACATGTCAATATGTGGTAAAGTAAAATCATCCTTAGGGCTAGCTTTGTTCAAATATCTGTAGTCGACGCACATGCGGACTTTTCCGTCTTTCTTAGGAACGGGAACAATGTTAGCTAACCACTGAGGGTATTCTGAAGTGACGGGGAAACTAGCGTTGATTTTCTTTTGAACTTCCTCTTTGATTTTTATGGCTATCTCCGGATGAGTCCTTCTCAATTTTTGCTTGACCGGAGGGCATTCTGGTTTTAATGGCAAGTGATGCTCCATTATACTGGTATCCAACCCGGAATATCCTAATAAGACCAAGTGAAGACATCCGAGATTTCTTTGAGCAGTTGTATCAAACTCTCTCTGATCTCTGAACTGAGCGAAGCTCCAATCTTAACCTCTTTTCTGTTTCCATCGGAACCAAGGTTAATGATATCTAGAGGCTCATTGTATGGCTGAATGGCCTCTTCCCTTTGTTGAATTAGCCGTGAAATTTGCTTTGATATTTCTTCGTCTTCTTCTTCCTCTGCCTCGAATACAGGAAACCCAAAGCTTGGAGAAGTCGTACGGTCGTACGTTTCAACGGGGTGTTTTATGATTAATCTGCATATGTGTGATGAGTTTTATTTAGACAACGAGGGAAGACTCGGTGTATGGAGTTAATGGAATTTTTTGATGTTTTTAGGGTATTTTTTTAGGATTACCAATTTCCGAAAAAAGAAAAGGGAAAAACTATCGAAGGAACAAAATGACATTTTTATTTATCGACAATCACTTCTTGAAACAAAGACCCTATAAAACAAAACTCTATTGCTTTGGGCGAAGCAAATAGGGACATTTTCCTAAGAAATAGTAAAATGCAAAGCCCTATGAAACATCTCTTCGTCCTGGGCTATGGTGAGAGGACAAAATAACGGTGAAAGTTCCTACTTAGGAGTGCGAACAACAATCGAAACTTCAACAGTCGTCCAATAGTGGCGAACCCCATTGTGCACTAGGTAATCTGGCACCTTAGGCTTGAGTTGTCCTGTGGTAGGTCTTGATTTACCAACCACTGTCTTTGCAACACTCAGACGATCTTCTTCTATTTCAACAGACTGAGCGGTGTGAGCATACCCATTTCCAAGTGGAGTATGTTGGACTTTCTTTTGAGGAAACTTCCAATCTTCTGAATGGAGAGACTCGTTGTCGGAGACACTTTCGAGATCATCCTCTTCTGTATTTTGGTCTTGCTCTTCTCCCAAGATGGCATTGACTAGGTATGTATACTCTAGATCTGTAGCCTCGGAAGGTGACTTGGGGATATAATCCTCAATGATGACATCACCAGATGCTGATGATGAATAGCAAGGCTTATATATCTCTTTTGGCTGAGTAAGGTGAAGGATAGAAAAACACTTAGAAAGGGGGGGGATTGAATAAGTGTGACTTTAAATCTTGGACGATAAAAATAAATTGCACAATTATTTTTATCCTGGTTCGCTGTTAACGAAGCTACTCCAGTCCACCCCCGCAGAGATGATTTACCTCAACCTGAGGATTTAATCCACTAATCGCACGGATTACAATGGTTTTCCACTTAGTCTACGACTAAGTCTTCTAGAGTATTCTGATCACAACTTGATCACTCCAGGAACAACTGCTTAGACAACTTCTAAGACTTTTCTAGAGTCTACTGATCAACCTGATCACTCTAGTTACAAACTGCTCAGCCAACTGCTAAGACTTCCTAGAGTATACTGATCACACGATCACTCTAGTTCCTTACAACTTAATGTAATCTATACAAGAGTTTACAAATGCTTCTTAAAATCTATAATCACAAACTGTGATATTTCTCTTATCGTTTAAGCTTAATCTCACTAAGATATTACAACAGCAATGTAGTGAGTTGATGAAGATTCTGAGCTTTGATTGAATAGCGTTTCAGCAAGTTTATTTTCGTTCAGAGTTGTTAAGAATTGGTAACCTTGCTTCTCATCAGAACTTCATATTTATAGGCGTTGAGAAGATGACCGTTGAGTGCATTTAATGCTTTGCGTGTTCCGTACAGCATTGCATTTAATGTTATACGCTTTTGTCAACTACCTCGAGCCTTGTTCACGCTGTGTCTACTGACGTTGCCTTTAGTAGCTTTAACGTTCCTTTTGTCAGTCAGCGTAGTCTGCCACCTGTACTTCCTTCTGATCTGATGTTTGTGAATACGACGTTTGAATATCATCAGAGTCAAAACAGCTTGGTGCATAGCATCTTCTGATCTTCTGATCTTGAAGTGCTTCTGTTGCGTGATACCATCTTCTGATCTTCAGTGCTTCTGATCTCATGTTCTTCTGATGCCATGTTCTGATTCTGCTTCGACCATCTTCTGATGTCTTGCCAGACCATGTTCTGATGTTGCATGCTGAACCATTTGAGACACAACTTCTGAGCGCTGAATTATGCGTACTCTTTATATATATTTCCTGAAAGGGAAATTGCATTGGATTAGAGTACCATATTATCTTAAGCAAAATTCATATTATTGTTATCATCAAAACTAAGATAATTGATAGGAACAAATCTTGTTCTAACAATCTCCCCCTTTTTGATGATGACAAAAACATATATAAATGATATGAATTTGCGATCAGAAAGAGTAGACGGCAAAAGACAAATTACACAGCTATAGCATAAGCATATGAATATGTCTCCCCCTGAGATTAACAATCTCCCCCTGAGATAAATAATCTCCCCCTGAAATAAATACTCGAAGAACTTTGATAAAAGACTTCCCTGATTATTTCGGTAGAGACGATCATATAAGCTTCTGCCTTCAGAGAATTCATAGCTTCTGACTTCTGCTTCCATTGGACAGCTTCAGAACTTGAATTTCTTTAGATCCTTAGAACACTCACAGCTTCTGATTCCTGCTTCCATCGTGGACAGCTTCAGAACTTGAATTTCTTTGATCTTCAGAACATTCACAGCTTCTGACTTCTGCTTCCATTCAGGACAGCTTCAGAACTTGAGTTTTCTGGATCTTTTAGAACATTCACATCTTCTGATTTCTGCTTCCCTCGGATAGCTTCAGAACTTGAATTTCTTTGATCTTCAGAACATTCACAGCTTCTGATTTCTGCTTCCCTCGGATAGCTTCAGAACTTTGAATGTCTACCAACATCACTTCATGCTAGATTTGTATCAGAACATTGTTGAATGTACCAGAGCATCATCAGAGCATCTCTACATCCTGAAATGTTACAGAACAAAAACTAAACGATAAAAGTCAGCATGAACGAGTTAGAACATAAAATGTATGTTTGAACACATTATATGTATCAGAGCCATATAGGCTGAAATAATGTATCAGAGCAAATAATGTATCAGAGCCATAACATTATATGTATCAGAGCAAATAGAATTTTGCCAGAACAGGATAGACAATGATATTCAAATTCTATTATCAGTGCTTCTGATTCATTCTTCTTTCTTGCTTCTGATCTCTGAAGCTTGACAGCACTCAGCTTGCTTCAGTTTCCAAGAGCTTATTCCTTTTACAGAATAACGCTTCTTATGGTTTTGCTTCTAGTGTTTGCTTCTGAAGATTCACTTCACTTCTCTGTACCTGCAAAACACTTAAACCATATAGAACTTGCAGTTCTTGTTAGTGAATGTGTGGGAGTCTCTTTACCCAGCAACTGATAGATTTAATCAAATCATTTATCATTTATCTTCTCCCCCTTTTTGTCATTGTCGCTACCGCGAAAAATGGAATCAGAGTCGCCACTAATATATTCATCCCATCGCGGGAAAGGAATACCAGGAAACCTAACTCAGAATAAGAACAAGGTCTTTCGACCAGAGAACAGGGCACGGGAGTCGGTTACGCAAGGGGAAGGTGTTAGCACCCCTCACGCCCATCGTACTCGATGGTATCCACCTATGTTTGTTTCTATCTAAAGGGTGTCTAATGTCTAAACCTAAATGCGAATGCATGCAAAAGAAATACGGGGAAAAGAAGGAATTATTTACAAGTGTGCTCGCTTAGGCCCCGCGACCCAATGCCTACGTATCCCTTACAAGGAATCAGAGCGACCGTAGTTCGGCTCCATAGTTTCCATTTGTTTTGTGTTTTTTAGTTGAACAGAGGTTAAGGTCACAATCCACGATGCTCGACCTTTGGAGACTTATACGCCTAGTTTTGGAAAGGACTTAACATGTTCTTAAGCGCCTAACAAGGCAAAAGAGAACTTGGGTTTGTGTTTTTTATGTAACTACATGATGAACAAAACCCAATACAAGGTTTCGCACCACTTCGTCACTTTGTTTTAATTCGAGCCTTTATTAAGTGTTTTAAATGTTTTTGGTTGGGTATTTTTTAAGGGAATTTACTTTGCGATTAGAATCACATAAAAATGTATAATGATCGAGAAGCAGATTAGGGAATGAATCCCACTCACTTCTATCCCATTATATAATATTCAAGAAACAGATTAGGGAATGAATCCCACTCATTTCTATCCCATTAATTAATGTTTGAGAAACAGATTAGGGAATGAATCCCACTCATTTCTCTCCCATTAAGTAGTGACCGAGAAACAGATTAGGGAATGAATCCCACTCATTTCTATGCCACTAAGTGATTGAGAAACAGATTAGGGAATGAATCCCACTCATTTCTCCATCACTTTCTTAATGTGATTCGTATCTTTATTTGTTAATGTTTTAAAGTTGAAAAGAAAAAAAAGAATGAACAAGGGGGGACTAACCTATTTTCTAGCCTAATTGTTATTCTAAATCTTATTTCTAATTCTAAAGGGAGCATTAAAATGGTATTAACAAAATAGGCCAAAATTATGGCCAAAAACAAGTAACAAAATCACACAACAATTATACAAAAAAAGCATGGAAATGGTACAAAAACACATCAAGCATTAGTACAAAGTTAACCTAAAAATACTACTATTTTTTATGAGTTTTATTGGTGTTAAGGGAATTCTAGTTCAAGTCTAAATTGCACTTAAAGAACCTAAATTCTAATAAGCATAAACTAGTATTTTTTTGTATGAGGTTTTTATGTCATTTTATTACCTAAAAGAAGTAGCAAAAAACTAAGTAAAAAAACTAAAAAAAATATCAATTAAATGTGAATCAGGGGGAGTGTGAACTGAATAAAGGTGGTGCTGGAAGCAGTCAGGGCGCAGGCCCAGGAGATTAGGCCCACTAGCTTGTTTTTTTTGTTCAGGATTTTCAGCACAAGAAAAAAAAAGATATGCATTGGGCTCAAATGGAGGGTGAAGACAGCATTTTTGTACGAGCCCGAATGTATTGATCCATGGATTCAGACTTTATTATCAACCTACCTAATCTAATTAACTTCAATTATTCAGGTTTAATCTTCATTATTCACCATTAATCTCAATTAACAACTCATCAATCAAATAAATAGAAAGGAACTAGGGTTACCTGTTACATGTGACATATCGAGTTCTCAAACGGATCTCCTGCACTCTCGCGAGAACGGCGGCGGAATGGTAACTGACAATCCTCTCCGATCAATTCATCTGTTCCTCTTCCAATCTCGTCCGGCTCCGTATGCTTCCACTCGAGCTTTCTCTATCGACGCAGCGGCCACGTCTTCTCCTCCGGCGGCGTTTCGCTCTCACTCTCAATGCTCCGATTTGACAAAGGCAATTCGGCGCGTCTTCGATTTCGTGATGATGATGATCATTCGATATCTCAGGTGAAGCTCATAATTGATGGCGTTTTGGCGACGGAACGGTTATGGCGATGCGATGTGATGATGAAGATTGTTGCGTTGATTGCAGAGCTATGGCTTTGGCGACGATGTCGGTGATGATGTGATGTGATATGAAGCTCGTGGTGAGGATGAAGGTGATGCGATAAGGACCGTCGTTGGTAACAAGAAATTCAAGTAAGCACTCGCCTTAATCTTTTGATCTTGTTTTTCTGATTCACACTTCTTCTTCTTTTACTACGGATTGAAGTCGTTGTTGTGATGTTGCGGTAGATGATTGAAGTTCATGAACGTGATTGTTCTTGCAGATTGATGATTATTGCGTGGATTGAAGATGATGAAGAATGAAGAATATGTGAGGAGATGAGAAGGGTGAAGATTATGAAGTTGTGGAGATTGAAAGGATGGAATGTGATGATTGAAGATGAGAAGCGAAGAGGGAATGGTGGTGGTTTGTGGAGAAATGGTGATGGATGAATGGTGAAGGTGAGAAGTGAGCGTGAATCGAGAATCCAGAGAATGGTGAAAGTGAAGATTCAAGATGAAAGTGAATTGTGGAGAAGAGAATGGAGAAGAGATGAAGGTCCTGAATTCAGAGGAGAGAAATGGTGGAGAGGTGAGAGTGATGTAGAGAGTGAGGTGAAGATGATGATGAATGGTGAGAAGAAGTAATAAAGATGAAGAATGGGAGTGAAGTGAAGGTGATGCTGTGAAGAGGAAATGGTAGCGATGATTGAGAGGTTGTGAGAAGTGTTGAAGATATGAAGGGATGAAGAAGAAGAGAGTGATAACTGTGGAAGAATGGTGGATCAATGGATCGAGAGAGAGAGAGCAGAAGAATGGTTGAAGCTGAGTATAAATAGGTAACTTTCTTCTCCCTTTTTGTTGAATCCCGTTTCCCTTCTTCCTCCCTCAATTTTCTGTTTGTAACTGATTCCTTTTGCAGTTAGGAGTTAGTTTATTAGCTGTAACTGAATCGGTTACGGTTGTTAGAAGTTAGTTTAGGTAGTTACAGTTAGTTAGAAAAATTGGGGAAGGTTAGTTATGATTCGGTTATAAGTTTGAAACTGAATTCTCTTGAGTTTGATGTGAAACTGTTAGGAAGAGTTGGCATTTTGGTTTTTCTGTTAGAGGTTGGTGGGAAAATCGGTTAGGACTGTTAAGGGTTAGTTAATATAGAAATCAGTTAAGTGGTTAAACTAGGTTGTTAGGATTCGGTTAAGGGGTTATGACTGGCTGCAAGTTTGTATTGTGTTTGGGAATTCTGTTAAAGAGGTTGATGAATGCCTTCTTTTTTCTATTGAAGTGTTATGCAGTTTTTTTTTGGTTACTTGTTGTGTGCTTGATATGATGCAGGGTTAATAGTTATAAGCTGTCAGTGTTGGTTATGTTATGGGAAGTTGGGGAATTGGTTTGAAACTGTTAGTTCAATAGGTGCAGGGCTGTTTTTGATTTGAATTGCTTGGATGCTGCTGGTTTGTGAAAATGGTTTGGGAATTGGAGATAACATGTACTTAACTGTTTTGGTTTTTCTTGATGTGCAGGTTCACAAGTGGTGATGATATGATGTGCAGGTTATGGTAGCAAGTGGAGGTGGGGCCGAACCGATATGGACGAATTCGGATG
The DNA here is from genome assembly GCF_029867415.1 of Vicia villosa. NCBI lineage: Eukaryota > Viridiplantae > Streptophyta > Magnoliopsida > Fabales > Fabaceae > Vicia > Vicia villosa. The sequence continues at coordinate 496,552 of NW_026705567.1, forward strand.
CAAGTAGAAGCAAGCAGATGGCATAGAGTTTTGGGTAGGTTCATACCGTGGCCAAGGAACAAGGCAAAATAAGACTAACTCGAATCAAGTTCTATGGCTGTTTGAATTTATGCTTTAGGATAGGTAGTTTAAGGCTTGTATGTGTGGGTTTTTGTTCATGTAAAAGATGGGCTTTGTAATTTGGGTATGGATTGAATTTATTTTGTAATATGTGGACTTGGAATGTTGTAATGAATGACTTTTGGCTTTTGTATGGAATTGGTTTTTGGATTTTGTAGAGGATTTTCTTTGGATGAATGATGTAGAATGCTTGAACACTTATGTTCAATTAAGTTTTGTAATTCTACCCGACCAGGCATGACAAATAACAAGTCATAAGATGAGAACCACATTGTATTGATTCCAATGAACTCACGTCTTGCTTGGACATAATCTTCTTCAATTGATAGCCCTTGAAACAACCTTGATCAAGAGGTTTCAACATGAGATTGTACTATTTTGAATCAATGGGCCGTGATTCTTTAAAATGAAGACAACTTTGGATGAACTTTGAATAACACTCATGGATCTTAGCTTGAATCACATTCTTGATAGACCAAATGTCTTGAAAGAAATTCGAATAGAATCAATCATATCATTAAATCAAATTTCTTCTCAAATCATTGTGAATCTAATTCAAACTCAATTCCTTAATTCAAACCAAACTACCAACAAATTGAACATATAGTGGTGCCTTGAATACAACACTCTCTTTAAGCTCATAATCTTGTATCATGATTCGTTCTCTTTGCAATCCATTCCACAAACCCTTGACCCAATGATTACAAATGGAATATCCAAAGGGATCCTTTGGATGAAGTCAAGACTTGAAGCATATGAGACCATCTTAGCATGAAATCCAGTGAACCACAAACGTTATCCTCTTGCCCTTGATAATCTTGATGAAGATGACTTTACATCTTGGTGCAGGAGAAATCCTCAATAACCCATATATCAAAACCTCAACTCCGCCAACCATGACTGATGAAGAACCATTCACAACAAGCTTGAATTCATATTAGAGCCTCAAAGCAGTGAAGAAACCCTACTCTTCCACATCCTCGATCTCCAGCCGGTGTTACCGATTAATGGTGCATGATGTATGTTAGCTGACCTAATAGATGGATGCAAATGAAATGTAAAGCCCAAGCCAGTTAGAAATAGATATGGGCAAATTTTGGGGTGCAACAGCTGCCCCTATTTAATCGTCTTAAACCTGAAGGTGAGATTGGCGTTAGCCTTTCGAACATTCGAGGTAGAAGAAGATTAAATACCAAAGTACCAGAAAATTTGCGCTCCAGGTGACAGATGTTTGTATCATTTCTTTTTTCTTTTTGGATGCCTCCACTTAACAAGCTTCAGCAAGTAACTGTAATATTCCCGTAGGATTTCCTCGAAGGAAAGAAAAAGCCTTGTAATGCCTATAATAGGCAGGTGCAAAAGATTAGTTTGCCATAACACTTTTTGGGGAGTGTACGACAAACGTCCACAACTCGAAGGTTGGGACACTCACGACTCGAAGTCGGAAACTCAGAACTCACAACTCAAAGATCGAAAGACTCACGACTCGAGGTCGGAAACCCTAAAACTCACAACTCAACGGTTGGAATCTCAGAACTCTCAAATCAACGGTTGGACAACAAAAGACTCACAACTCGACGGTTGGAATCTTCACGACAAAAAGTCGGAAACTCACGACTCGAGGTCGGAAAACAAAGGACTCACAACTCGATGGCTGGGATCTTCATGACGAAAAGTCAGAAACTCACGACTCGAGGTCGGAAAACAAAGGACTCACAACTCGACGGTTGGAATCTTCACGACAAAAAGTCGGAAGCTCACGACTCTAGGTCGGAAAACAAGGGACTCACAACTCGATGGTTGGAATCTCATTAGATCTGAAGGGGTATGCCGATAACCACCGGACTTGAACGGGGAGGACTAAACAATATTAGACCTGACCGAAGGATGCCCATAACCACGGGACTTAAAAGGAACAGACTAGTAATAACTAGAACTGGCCAAAGGATGCCCGCAACAACAGGACTTTTGCTGATAACAACCAGACTTTGAAAGGATGCCCATAACCACGGGACTTTAAAGAGATGCCAATAATCATTGGACTTGACTAAAGAAGACTAGTAATGACCAGACTCTTATTGGAGATGTTATCAAACACTGTATTTGCAAGGAAACATTGACGCTTGCGAAGTATAAGAATTACATGGATCCCTCAGGCCAAAGGCGGGTGTAATTCTACAAAAGTGACAATCACTTGAATTGCCACACACAAAGTATGGTTTATCCAAATGATTGATCTCTGCAAATGGGAAATAACCAATGAAACAATGATCTTGATGAAGAAAGACTTTGTATTCAATCCACACTGGAGAGAGAAAATGAGACTTCTTCTAGGGATATATTATATTGTGCCCTTGGAGCGTACACAAACTGGCTTATGCATTGATGCATGTTTGAATTTTTCTTTAGCGTAATGCTCCATTTTCATGGAAATGCTACGCATCTTTGTAGATGCAATGTGAATGCAACGATTACTATATGCAAAGTGCCAAATAAAGGCAAAAGTGTGATAGAGAAGCAAAATCATTGGGGTTCCTTCGGAGAGTATTCCATTGAATTTCATCTTTGACCTCGGGAGAGGTAAACACCAGGGAGAATCCCCTTAGTGTTAAGAATTCTGTGGGGGTGCCAATAAACATTGGACTTTGACTTGCGGGATACACTTCTGATTGTTGACTTGAAGAAAATTTTGACTTCTCACCATGTGCCATAGCTCGAAGAATTTTTAGCTTGAGGAGATTCCCTCAATTCACCATGTTGGGGATGAGAAATATTGATGAGGAACCCTTGTTGGGAGGATTGGGACAACTCGAGGAGAAATAAACTCCTATGCTTGAAAAATGGAACAAAATCTCAGGAGAAATCAACTCCTATGCTTGGGGAGGAATAAAGTCTCAGGAGAAATAAACTCCTATGTTTGGGGGAGAGTAACTTGCTGGGGAATCATTATGATACTTCTTCATTATGTGATGGTCACATTACAAGTGAATGATGATTCCCAAAAGATTGTGCCCCAGGTTGACTGGATTTTGAGAGATTCCTCGATTGGATTGCCCCAGATTAAGTGGATTGGAGAGATCACACTTCGACTTGATTGCCCCTGATTGGTTGAATTTGAGAGGTTAAACCTCGAATTAATTGCCCCAGATAGGCTGAACTCACGAGAGAGATTCCTCGTCGTGATTGCCCCTGATTATATTCATCTTATCAGACTCCTTAAGTTTACTTCCCTTAAGATCCCATAAATCATGGAAGTAACTTTACCATACTCAGAAGAGTATTCAAAACTTTTAGGGTAATCAGACAAATAGAGTATCCACTGCTCCTGCTCAACGGAGTATTCAAACAACTTGCTTTGATCTCTGAAGTGATAGCTTTTTACTTTACGGAATTCTCAAGTCTCTCTTACTTTGACATGATCAAACTCTTTATGGATTCTCATCATGGAAACTTCCTTGATGTTTAAGCAAATGTTTTGTATGCAAAAGCATGTTAATTCTAAGAATGACAATTCTAATACAAAGCCTATGATAGTCTTGAAGTTTAAAACTTTTTATGAAATGAGGTTACAACCTCTTGTGAATGGAATGCAAAGCGGGCATACAATACCAACATACATGTGTTACGCTTCATTGAGAGTCAGTAAACACTATCTCATTGGAGTGCGTTTTCGAAATAAACCCTACTTCAATTAGGACTTTTAAGGGTTGTAACTTGGCCGGGTTCATGGTTTTTTGAAAAAAAGGATTTTTAGGCTCAAAATTATTTAGTGCCCACCCCCTTCGTGATGTTCTCCACTCCTAAGTTCAGTTAACTCAACATGAGTGCTCGTCCCTCACCAGGAATTTTTTGAAATGGTTGAGGAATCAATGAGATATTTCGGACATGGCAGTCGCTCACCTTTTATTCTTTAGATTTATCGTCACACGATTTTGTTCTCGCTTTATTTCATCATCATTTTTTCTTTTTATTGCTATATTCTTTTCTTTCATCATTTTTCTTTTCATTCATTTTTTTTTGAACAAGTCGTGTGACCTCACATTGTCTTTGATTCATTGGAAGTGATTTCGACTGCCTCGTTCCATGGTTGATGAAGGATTACCATTGTGGTATCGTCATCTTTTGTCATCTTGATAGATGAAGGATAACCATCACGATTTTTGATTTTCCTCAACCTTTGGAAGGATAACCATTGTTGTATCCTTGAATGTATATCATTTGGTGAGTTTTGAACACTCGATCAAGTTAAATGAACACTACCCTGCCCCAGGGTTAAAAAAAGGGTTTTTTCTGATCAGAAAAGAAACACCTACTTCAAGGCTCAAAGGGGTTGACGAGGGTCTATCTCCCTTATATCTCCGGTGTTTGGGGATTTGAAACAATGCCTGTACATCATCAGTAGGGTTTTATTCAAAAACACACAATTAGGGATTTTGCATTTTTTTTTCTTTCATCATTCTCCCTCCGCTCGTTGCCTAAGCAAGATATAAGTAAAGTTGGTATCGTAATGCCAAAAACTTTTTTGAGTGAAAACGAATGGATTACTTCAAGAAGAACATAGACAATGTATTATGATTTTCATTCAAAAATTAACAAATTTTTACATGCTAGCAATGCTTAAACAAACAAAGAAAGATTACAAATGAAAATGCAGTAGAGAACCAAATGAATGGCCATTGTTGAGGAGACTTGACTCCGTATGGACTTATTGCTTCAGAAGATCCACTGAGTCAACGGAGAACTTCAATCTTGGCCCTCGGGTATGAAAGTGATAGCCTTGGAATCAATCAGGTCTTGAACCTTGTCTTTGAATGGCTGACAGTCTTCAATCGAATGACCAGGTGCCCCAGCATGGTAGTCGCAACTAACATTAGGGTCAAATCCCACATGATACGGGAAATGAACAGGCTTTGGTTGCTTGGGTTGCTTTGGTTCTACCAAGGAAAGATTGATCAAGTGAGAAAGCAGCTTATCACGAGTCATAGGAATGGGATCGTACACTCTTTTTGGCCTTCTATGCCTCTGTCTACCTTGTGGGTGACGATTGTGTTGATAATTCCGCCTTTGTGGCACATACTGACCTGATTGATCCTTTGGGATAAACTTCTGTTGAACAAACTGAGTGGGAGGCTGATTGAGAGTTGCAACACAAATTTGTGGGTCATCCTGAACAAGAGTTACTGCTACTGCTTCATGACAAGAGATATGATCAGGAGATTCCTCTTCATAATCAGAAACTGCATTGGTCTCTTCATTCATTTGCTTATGGAATTCAGAAGGAGTACCAAAAACTTGGACATTACCATTCCTAATACCATGCTCCATTCGTTCTCCGACGAGAACTAATTCTGCAAAATCAGAGGCTTTACATGCAGCCAAACATTGGTAGTACGGACTTTCCATCACATCCTTGAACATATCCATGAGCTCTTTCTCTAAGAGTGGAGGTTGAACTTTAGCAGCTAATTCTCTCCATCTTCGGGCATATTCTCTGAACGATTCGTCAGTTTTCTGAGTCAAAGCTTGGAGTTGCATTCTGGTCGGAGCCATGTTACTGTTGTGCTTGTAACGCTTGACAAAGGCTTCTGCTAGTTCTTTCCAAGTTCGGACATCGGTTCTTTCGAGTTGGTTATACCACTCAAGAGATGTACCACTGAGGCTATCTTGAAAGAAATGCATTAACAACTTGTCATTCTCAGCATAAGGAGCCATTTTGTTGCAAAATGCCTTGACATGAGCTATCGGACACGTGATACCCTTGTTCTTCTCGAAGTTGGGAGCTTTGAACTTAGCAGGAATCTTAATACCAGGCACTAGGCACAAACCAACAGCGTCTAAATCAATAGAGCCACGACCTTCCATGGCTTTCAACCTTTCATCCAAGAGGTGGAACCTTTTGTCAAACTCGTCAATCGGGAACCTGAAGGCTTCAAGTTCAGAATTATTCTCATGATGCGAAGTCTCCTTAGCAGGAATTGGAATCTCAACAGTATTTCTGACATTCTGATTCACAAGACCTTCTTCTGTGTTGAGATTAACATTTGCATCCGGTCTCTGAAGAACCTGTCTCAACTCTTCGTGTCTAGCAGCAAGGGCTTGAATAGCCTCCATACAATGATTCAGGTTAATCCCCATTTCTGTCCTCATCTGAGTTAAGTCCTCACGGAGTTGTTCCATCATTAATCTTCGAGCACGTAGCGGTGAGAAGTCAATTTGTTGTTGAAGTCAAAATCTGAATACAAAGGACCCCCATAAGCTTCTGATAGAACCATGAAATGCATGATAGTGTGAATGCATGTTTCATTTCTAAGGGATCCTAAAGTCTTTTCATCAACTTTTGTTTCTCTTTTATTCTCTTTTTTTTTTTTTTGCATATAGTATCTTTTTCTTTTTTTCTTTTCCATCTTTTCTGTTTTTCTACTTTTTTTTCATCTTTTTTTTTTTGGAAATAGACTTTAGAATCCCCCACAAATGAAGTGGATAAAGTAATTATGTTATGCAATGCAAAAGCATGGGATCAAGGTCCATATAATCCGAGTAACCACTATACAATTCTCTGAATAACTGATGTAGGTCAGATGTCATGAGATCAAAGTTCCGACACCTTTTTGAATACCAGGAGGACCAATAGTCACCAACAGAATAGAATAGTCACCAACGGTACCTGTCATGTATATCCCACCCCACTCACAGGTGAATCTAGGTCAAGGTAGGTCAAAAGGTCTCCAGCGTTAACAACTCTCCTGAAACACCATCATTGTTGCAAATACATGCCAACAACGGTATCCCATTCGAGTCTCAGCTGGTCGTGGGTCTCATGATCGCAATCAACAGAACCTGACATTCTGTTGGCGTCATGACTATCCACTCTATCCTAGGTATCCTATGTGTTAACTCTGGCCTGGGTATTGGGCCTTTTACCTCATAGAACAACCCACCCAACCTGCAAAACAGAACAGAAGACCCCAAGGAACACAGAATATAATCCATATGCATGATATGCAAGCAGAAAAGTAAACATGTAAACATATATACACGGTATGGACAAATAAACACCCAGTAAATAAACAAACAAACGCAGGCTAGGATCGACTCACTAAGGATGGACCAGCAACAGGTCTATCAACATCCCCAGCAGAGTCGCCAGCTGTCGCTACCGCGAAAAATGGAATCAGAGTCGCCACTAATATATTCATCCCATCGCGGGAAAGGAATACCAGGAAACCTAACTCAGAATAAGAACAAGGTCTTTCGACCAGAGAACAGGGCACGGGAGTCGGTTACGCAAGGGGAAGGTGTTAGCACCCCTCACGCCCATCGTACTCGATGGTATCCACCTATGTTTGTTTCTATCTAAAGGGTGTCTAATGTCTAAACCTAAATGCGAATGCATGCAAAAGAAATACGGGGAAAAGAAGGAATTATTTACAAGTGTGCTCGCTTAGGCCCCGCGACCCAATGCCTACGTATCCCTTACAAGGAATCAGAGCGACCGTAGTTCGGCTCCATAGTTTCCATTTGTTTTGTGTTTTTTAGTTGAACAGAGGTTAAGGTCACAATCCACGATGCTCGACCTTTGGAGACTTATACGCCTAGTTTTGGAAAGGACTTAACATGTTCTTAAGCGCCTAACAAGGCAAAAGAGAACTTGGGTTTGTGTTTTTTATGTAACTACATGATGAACAAAACCCAATACAAGGTTTCGCACCACTTCGTCACTTTGTTTTAATTCGAGCCTTTATTAAGTGTTTTAAATGTTTTTGGTTGGGTATTTTTTAAGGGAATTTACTTTGCGATTAGAATCACATAAAAATGTATAATGATCGAGAAGCAGATTAGGGAATGAATCCCACTCACTTCTATCCCATTATATAATATTCAAGAAACAGATTAGGGAATGAATCCCACTCATTTCTATCCCATTAATTAATGTTTGAGAAACAGATTAGGGAATGAATCCCACTCATTTCTCTCCCATTAAGTAGTGACCGAGAAACAGATTAGGGAATGAATCCCACTCATTTCTATGCCACTAAGTGATTGAGAAACAGATTAGGGAATGAATCCCACTCATTTCTCCATCACTTTCTTAATGTGATTCGTATCTTTATTTGTTAATGTTTTAAAGTTGAAAAGAAAAAAAAGAATGAACAAGGGGGGACTAACCTATTTTCTAGCCTAATTGTTATTCTAAATCTTATTTCTAATTCTAAAGGGAGCATTAAAATGGTATTAACAAAATAGGCCAAAATTATGGCCAAAAACAAGTAACAAAATCACACAACAATTATACAAAAAAAGCATGGAAATGGTACAAAAACACATCAAGCATTAGTACAAAGTTAACCTAAAAATACTACTATTTTTTATGAGTTTTATTGGTGTTAAGGGAATTCTAGTTCAAGTCTAAATTGCACTTAAAGAACCTAAATTCTAATAAGCATAAACTAGTATTTTTTTGTATGAGGTTTTTATGTCATTTTATTACCTAAAAGAAGTAGCAAAAAACTAAGTAAAAAAACTAAAAAAAATATCAATTAAATGTGAATCAGGGGGAGTGTGAACTGAATAAAGGTGGTGCTGGAAGCAGTCAGGGCGCAGGCCCAGGAGATTAGGCCCACTAGCTTGTTTTTTTTGTTCAGGATTTTCAGCACAAGAAAAAAAAAGATATGCATTGGGCTCAAATGGAGGGTGAAGACAGCATTTTTGTACGAGCCCGAATGTATTGATCCATGGATTCAGACTTTATTATCAACCTACCTAATCTAATTAACTTCAATTATTCAGGTTTAATCTTCATTATTCACCATTAATCTCAATTAACAACTCATCAATCAAATAAATAGAAAGGAACTAGGGTTACCTGTTACATGTGACATATCGAGTTCTCAAACGGATCTCCTGCACTCTCGCGAGAACGGCGGCGGAATGGTAACTGACAATCCTCTCCGATCAATTCATCTGTTCCTCTTCCAATCTCGTCCGGCTCCGTATGCTTCCACTCGAGCTTTCTCTATCGACGCAGCGGCCACGTCTTCTCCTCCGGCGGCGTTTCGCTCTCACTCTCAATGCTCCGATTTGACAAAGGCAATTCGGCGCGTCTTCGATTTCGTGATGATGATGATCATTCGATATCTCAGGTGAAGCTCATAATTGATGGCGTTTTGGCGACGGAACGGTTATGGCGATGCGATGTGATGATGAAGATTGTTGCGTTGATTGCAGAGCTATGGCTTTGGCGACGATGTCGGTGATGATGTGATGTGATATGAAGCTCGTGGTGAGGATGAAGGTGATGCGATAAGGACCGTCGTTGGTAACAAGAAATTCAAGTAAGCACTCGCCTTAATCTTTTGATCTTGTTTTTCTGATTCACACTTCTTCTTCTTTTACTACGGATTGAAGTCGTTGTTGTGATGTTGCGGTAGATGATTGAAGTTCATGAACGTGATTGTTCTTGCAGATTGATGATTATTGCGTGGATTGAAGATGATGAAGAATGAAGAATATGTGAGGAGATGAGAAGGGTGAAGATTATGAAGTTGTGGAGATTGAAAGGATGGAATGTGATGATTGAAGATGAGAAGCGAAGAGGGAATGGTGGTGGTTTGTGGAGAAATGGTGATGGATGAATGGTGAAGGTGAGAAGTGAGCGTGAATCGAGAATCCAGAGAATGGTGAAAGTGAAGATTCAAGATGAAAGTGAATTGTGGAGAAGAGAATGGAGAAGAGATGAAGGTCCTGAATTCAGAGGAGAGAAATGGTGGAGAGGTGAGAGTGATGTAGAGAGTGAGGTGAAGATGATGATGAATGGTGAGAAGAAGTAATAAAGATGAAGAATGGGAGTGAAGTGAAGGTGATGCTGTGAAGAGGAAATGGTAGCGATGATTGAGAGGTTGTGAGAAGTGTTGAAGATATGAAGGGATGAAGAAGAAGAGAGTGATAACTGTGGAAGAATGGTGGATCAATGGATCGAGAGAGAGAGAGCAGAAGAATGGTTGAAGCTGAGTATAAATAGGTAACTTTCTTCTCCCTTTTTGTTGAATCCCGTTTCCCTTCTTCCTCCCTCAATTTTCTGTTTGTAACTGATTCCTTTTGCAGTTAGGAGTTAGTTTATTAGCTGTAACTGAATCGGTTACGGTTGTTAGAAGTTAGTTTAGGTAGTTACAGTTAGTTAGAAAAATTGGGGAAGGTTAGTTATGATTCGGTTATAAGTTTGAAACTGAATTCTCTTGAGTTTGATGTGAAACTGTTAGGAAGAGTTGGCATTTTGGTTTTTCTGTTAGAGGTTGGTGGGAAAATCGGTTAGGACTGTTAAGGGTTAGTTAATATAGAAATCAGTTAAGTGGTTAAACTAGGTTGTTAGGATTCGGTTAAGGGGTTATGACTGGCTGCAAGTTTGTATTGTGTTTGGGAATTCTGTTAAAGAGGTTGATGAATGCCTTCTTTTTTCTATTGAAGTGTTATGCAGTTTTTTTTTGGTTACTTGTTGTGTGCTTGATATGATGCAGGGTTAATAGTTATAAGCTGTCAGTGTTGGTTATGTTATGGGAAGTTGGGGAATTGGTTTGAAACTGTTAGTTCAATAGGTGCAGGGCTGTTTTTGATTTGAATTGCTTGGATGCTGCTGGTTTGTGAAAATGGTTTGGGAATTGGAGATAACATGTACTTAACTGTTTTGGTTTTTCTTGATGTGCAGGTTCACAAGTGGTGATGATATGATGTGCAGGTTATGGTAGCAAGTGGAGGTGGGGCCGAACCGATATGGACGAATTCGGATGCAAGTAGAAGCAAGCAGATGGCATAGAGTTTTGGGTAGGTTCATACCGTGGCCAAGGAACAAGGCAAAATAAGACTAACTCGAATCAAGTTCTATGGCTGTTTGAATTTATGCTTTAGGATAGGTAGTTTAAGGCTTGTATGTGTGGGTTTTTGTTCATGTAAAAGATGGGCTTTGTAATTTGGGTATGGATTGAATTTATTTTGTAATATGTGGACTTGGAATGTTGTAATGAATGACTTTTGGCTTTTGTATGGAATTGGTTTTTGGATTTTGTAGAGGATTTTCTTTGGATGAATGATGTAGAATGCTTGAACACTTATGTTCAATTAAGTTTTGTAATTCTACCCGACCAGGCATGACAAATAACAAGTCATAAGATGAGAACCACATTGTATTGATTCCAATGAACTCACGTCTTGCTTGGACATAATCTTCTTCAATTGATAGCCCTTGAAACAACCTTGATCAAGAGGTTTCAACATGAGATTGTACTATTTTGAATCAATGGGCCGTGATTCTTTAAAATGAAGACAACTTTGGATGAACTTTGAATAACACTCATGGATCTTAGCTTGAATCACATTCTTGATAGACCAAATGTCTTGAAAGAAATTCGAATAGAATCAATCATATCATTAAATCAAATTTCTTCTCAAATCATTGTGAATCTAATTCAAACTCAATTCCTTAATTCAAACCAAACTACCAACAAATTGAACATATAGTGGTGCCTTGAATACAACACTCTCTTTAAGCTCATAATCTTGTATCATGATTCGTTCTCTTTGCAATCCATTCCACAAACCCTTGACCCAATGATTACAAATGGAATATCCAAAGGGATCCTTTGGATGAAGTCAAGACTTGAAGCATATGAGACCATCTTAGCATGAAATCCAGTGAACCACAAACGTTATCCTCTTGCCCTTGATAATCTTGATGAAGATGACTTTACATCTTGGTGCAGGAGAAATCCTCAATAACCCATATATCAAAACCTCAACTCCGCCAACCATGACTAATGAAGAACCATTCACAACAAGCTTGAATTCATATTAGAGCCTCAAAGCAGTGAAGAAACCCTACTCTTCCACATCCTCGATCTCCAGCCGGTGTTACCGATTAATGGTGCATGATGTATGTTAGCTGACCTAATAGATGGATGCAAATGAAATGTAAAGCCCAAGCCAGTTAGAAATAGATATGGGCAAATTTTGGGGTGCAACAGTCATATCATCAAAAAGCAAAAAAGATTCAGAGACAAACAAAACGAAACACACGAAGGAAGAAGATGATTTCATTGAAGTTCAACCAGCAGGTACAGAAGTACATGAAGATAAGAAAGATCAGATGCACAAAGACAGATGCAACGAGAAGAAAGAAACAACACAGACTCAATCTAAGATGGCCCTAGTCTTGACAAGATCTTGGTCAGCATCTCTTGAACCATATTGTTGTGTCCTTCTTGCCTCACCATGAAAGCGCTATACTGATCATTGAGTGAGCTTTGCTCATCCTGTCTCTTCTGAATTTCTTCTAGAGTCCTTGCAAGACGAGAAGATTCACCAGAAGAAGCTTCACCGCTTTCAACCACAGGAATGGCATGTTGATCTGCAGCTTCCATAGATAGATCATTTGCAGGAATTTCCTCAACAGGGACAGTTTTAGCAACATGATCTTCAGCATCTGCTTCTTGCATAGAAGCATCTCCATATTCTTCAGCAGGAATTTCCGAGTCTCCATTCTCAAGTGCCTGAAGAATGGCAGCTAGATTCCTTGGAGCAGAAGGACCTTCAACTTCTGGTGGGTCAACAACTTCTGGAATGACCAAGTTTGGATCTTTCTCAGACGGGTTTTCCCTCAGATAGTCAAAGAGAGTCTTGAAATCTCCTAGCAGAACAGGATAATCAGGAATCCAGATAACCATGTCCCTGCATGGGTTTGCTTCCATTGCAGCAGCCAGTCTCAACTGTTCCATCTCATCCACAAAGGGCTTCTCCTCAGCAGCAACACAATTTCTGAGAGGATGGTAGTATATACCATTATCTCCCTCCAGAAGGTAACCAGGGTAGCCAGGGGCAGCAGCCACTAGTCTTTTCTGTACTGCTATTGCTTCTACTTGAAAATCCTTGCGAAATCTTCTCCAGAGATTTCTTGTAGAAACATCATCCAGACCATTTAGGAATGCATCCTTCAGAAGGTATAGGGTTCAGGTTCAGGCGGATTGAAGGTGAATTTGTAGTCAGGATAGAGAAGACAGTAAGGTTCGGAATTTTCGATAGGTAAGGGATGAGATATAGAAGTTGGAAGTACGGTGGATGAGGAAGAAGGGATATCTGAGAGAATGATTGATGAGGATGGAATATCAGAAATGATGGATTGAGACGAGGATGGAGTGTTTGTAAAGGGAATTGGTGAGAGAGATTTATCAGAAGGAGTTGGGGGAAGAATACTTAAAGGTGTGGGGTTTAGAATGGGAGAGGAGGAGGATGATGGAGAAGGATTTGGTAGAGTGAAGTTTACTTTTGGTTCAGATGGAGGTGATTGGAAAGATGGTTTAGGGACAGAAGGAGGTGGAGTAAAGACATTTCTGGAGATTTGTACAGAAGAAGAAGAAGAAGATCTGGTTCTGCGAAAGGAATCTCTGATCCTTTTATCTCTTCGTTCTTTAGAGTCCACCTTGTCAGGATCATAGGTGACCCTCAACTTCTTGGCTCTCTCAGCCTCATTTTCTTGTGCCTTTCTTTTTAGCCTTGCCTGACGTTCCTTTTTATCCTTCTTCAGAATATCATCTTTGGATGGAAGTACTCTGCCACGGATCCAAGCAGGATCAACGTCTGATTGCTTCCTCACACAATCTTCCAAGTAAAACTTGACAACTTGATCAAGTTCTTTATGATACAAAGATATGAATCCTTCAACAGCAATTCTTCTTGACAGAATGTCAGGAAAGCTTGTGCACATAACAGGTACATTCTTAATGACTTCCAGTCCGAACAGATCAACACCATTGAAGATGGGACCTTGAGTTACTCCAAGAAAATGCGAGGCATTACAATTTCTGATGGAGTCCACCACTTTGCTTTCAATCAGAATGTCTGAAATCATCCTTCCGAAAGGAATGGTTGTTCTTGGAATATGAGGGTACTTCGCCCTTTCATCTTCTCTTGAATCAAAGATAGAGGTTTTCAGATTCTCAAATAGAATATGAGAGATGTTGATCTCTATCTTTTTTCCAATGCAGAAAAGAGTATACTTGTGAGTCGGACTGATGTAGGAGGAGCAGCGCATCTTTTTTCTATGGTGAAGAGAACCCAGAATAATCTCAGCCCATACTTTATAAAAAGGCTTTAAGTTGCCCGTAAAATGAGAATCAGTTCCAACAACCGTAGAGATTTGTTTTTCAACTAAAGTCCAGTCAACTGTATGGGGTTGAAACTCAGACCAACCTTCTTCATCATCAAGATTGTACAGCTTTCTGATGAGTTTCTCAGTGATAGTCACTTCATGCCCTAGCACGAATGAAATGATGGCAGTTGGGGTAACTGTTGCATGTACCCAAAACTCCTTTACAAGTTCAGGATAAATTGGACCAACCAATCTATCAAGATATTTAGACCATCCTTGCTCAAAGATTCTTGCATCACACTGAAAGCCATTTGCTTTAAGGTTGTTGACGTCCACAGCCGATTCACATAGAACTTCCAGTTCTTTCGTGGGTATTAAGCATGTTTTCAACAGAGCATCATTTTTGCTTAAACGGTTCTGTGTGGAAGTGATACTATCTTTAGAGATTGATGAACGAGAAGATGGATTCATTATGATAATGCTTTGAGATCAAATCAAGAACTAGGGTTTGAAGAGAGATGTAACGAGGTGAATGCACAAAAGAGAGAGAAAGAGAGAAAAAGTGGGAATGAAGATGAAGCGGGTTATTTAAAAGATTTAAAAAGAAATCATTATGCATTTAATGAGAAATGACATTAGGAGAGAGAACACAGTAAATGAAATGATTTAATACAGTTACCTAGGTCGGCGTCTTTTCAACTGCACGTTTTGTACAAACCGTACAGACACGTGTTCATCATCAGATAATAGATGACAGCTGTAAATATCAGAGAGATTTTACGCCTTCAAATTCTGATTACTGCTTTTGAAATGATCTAATTTCTCTTCTGGAAATACTCCTTCTGAAGTGTGCTGATATAAGTCTGAATGATCTTCTGATCCATTACTTCTGATGTACACAGCTTCTGGAGGTTCACTTCTTTGTTCTGCAGCTTCTGATAAGACAAAACTGTATCTGCAGAAATTCTTAAGCTCTTTGATTCATCAGAAACAAGTTTATCATCAAAACAGATGTTTATTGATTTGTCCACAATCAATGTTTCAATGTTGTATATTCTGTAGCATTTAGAGCATTTAGAATACTCAAGAAAGAAACATCAAAGCCTTAGAGGCAAACATCATAGATGGTTCCAAGACTAATAAGCTTCTTTTCTGAATTCCTACAAACATAGTTTCTTTAACAGATTTAAGAACCAGAACTTGGAAGACAATCTTTCTTCCCTTCAAGTGTTGAGAGCAACTTGAATCCGGGTGACATGTCATGTTGATTTTTATCTTCCTTGTCGCCAAGAGAATCTGCAAAAGAAATAGTCTTTTTCTTTGGTACCCACATTTTCTTGGGTCCTTTCTTGTTAGTTCTCCTCAAGTTCTGATTGAACTTGGGTTTAACATTGTAAGCAATAGGAGGAACAGCATGATAATTCTTAATATGAGTTTCATGATATTTCCTAGGTTGTGTCACATACTTTTTGGTGTGTGTTATGTGAAAACTTTGAGCATGTGAAGTGTGCCTAATATCATGGGAGTGGCCATACTTGAACTGATCATACAATGGCTTGTATGTGATTTTCATTTCATCAACAGGTTCAAGTTTGTATGGGGTTTCACCCTCAAAACCAATGCCGACTCTTTTGTTTCCAGACACAGCATATATCATAGAAGCTAGCTGACTTCTGCCAATACTTCTAGATAAGAACTTCCTGAAACTTAAATCATATTCTTTCAGAATATGGTTTAGACTAGGAGTGGATTTTTCTGAATCAGAAGGGGATCCAACATTATTGGATAATTTTAAAAGTTTTTCTTTTAATTCAGAATTCTCCAACTCAAGCTTCTTTGTTTCAAATTCAAATTGCTTTTTCAGCTTTTTGTATTTGAGACTAATCTGAGACTTGAGTTCCAGAAGTTCAGTTAGACCGGAAACTAACTCATCTCTAGTAAGTTCAGAAAATACCTCTTCAGAATCTGATTCTGATGTAGATTCTGATCCGTCATCTTCTGTCGCCATCAGCGCACAGTTGGCCTGCTCATCTTCTGAATCATCTTCTGACTCATCCCAGGTTGCCATAAGACCTTTCTTCTTATGAAACTTCTTCTTGGGATTCTCCTTCTGAAGATTTGGACATTCATTCCTGAAGTGTCCTGGTTCATTGCATTCATAGCACATAACCTTCTTCTTGTCAGATCTTCTGTCATCAGAAGATTCTCCATGTTCAAATCTCTTTGAACTTCTGAAGCCTCTGAACTTCCTTTGCTTGCTCTTCCAGAGTTGATTTACCCTTCTGGAAATCATGGACAGTTCATCTTCTTCTTCAGATTCTGATTCTTCAGGATCTTCTTCTTTGGCCTGAAAAGCGTTAGTGCATTTCTTGATATTAGATTTTAATGCAATAGATTTACCTTTCTTTTGAGGCTCATTTGCATCCAGCTCAATCTCATGGCTTCTCAAGGCACTGATCAGCTCTTCCAGAGAAACTTCATTCAGATTCTTTGCAATCTTGAATGCAGTCACCATAGGACCCCATCTTCTGGGTAAGCTTCTGATGATCTTCTTCACATGATCAGCCTTGGTGTATCCTTTGTCAAGAACTCTCAATCCAGCAGTCAGAGTTTGAAATCTCGAAAACATCTTTTCAATGTCTTCATCATCCTCCATCTTGAAGGCTTCATACTTCTGGATTAAGGCAAGAGCTTTTGTCTCCTTGACTTGAGCATTTCCTTCATGAGTCATTTTCAAGGACTCATATATATCATAGGCTGTTTCCCTGTTTGATATTTTCTCATACTCAACATGAGAGATAGCATTCAGCAAAACAGTTCTGCATTTATGATGATTCCTGAAATGCTTCTTTTGATCATCATTCATTTCTTGCCTTGTCAGCTTTACGCCTCTGGCATTTACAGGATGTTTGTAACCATCCATCAGAAGATCCCATAGATCACCATCTAGACCCAGAAAGTAACTTTCCAGTTTATCTTTCCAGTATTCAAAGTTTTCACCATCAAATACCGGCGGTCTTGTATAACCATTGTTACCGTTGTATTGCTCAGCAGAGCCAGATGTAGATGCAGGTGGATTTGTCGGAGTTTCACCAGCCATCTTTTAAATGAAGCGTTTTTCTCTTCCTGAATCTTTTCTAAACACGGTTAAGTGCTTGCACCTTAGAACCGGCGCTCTGATGCCAATTGAAGGATAGAAAAACACTTAGAAAGGGGGGGGATTGAATAAGTGTGACTTTAAATCTTGGACGATAAAAATAAATTGCACAATTATTTTTATCCTGGTTCGCTGTTAGCGAAGCTACTCCAGTCCACCCCCGCAGAGATGATTTACCTCAACCTGAGGATTTAATCCACTAATCGCACGGATTACAATGGTTTTCCACTTAGTCTACGACTAAGTCTTCTAGAGTATTCTGATCACAACTTGATCACTCCAGGAACAACTGCTTAGACAACTTCTAAGACTTTTCTAGAGTCTACTGATCAACCTGATCACTCTAGTTACAAACTGCTCAGCCAACTGCTAAGACTTCCTAGAGTATACTGATCACACGATCACTCTAGTTCCTTACAACTTAATGTAATCTATACAAGAGTTTACAAATGCTTCTTAAAAGCTATAATCACAAACTGTGATATTTCTCTTATCGTTTAAGCTTAATCTCACTAAGATATTACAACAGCAATGTAGTGAGTTGATGAAGATTCTGAGCTTTGATTGAATAGCGTTTCAGCAAGTTTATTTTCGTTCAGAGTTGTTAAGAATTGGTAACCTTGCTTCTCATCAGAACTTCATATTTATAGGCGTTGAGAAGATGACCGTTGAGTGCATTTAATGCTTTGCGTGTTCCGTACAGCATTGCATTTAATGTTATACGCTTTTGTCAACTACCTCGAGCCTTGTTCACGCTGTGTCTACTGACGTTGCCTTTAGTAGCTTTAACGTTCCTTTTGTCAGTCAGCGTAGTCTGCCACCTGTACTTCCTTCTGATCTGATGTTTGTGAATACGACGTTTGAATATCATCAGAGTCAAAACAGCTTGGTGCATAGCATCTTCTGATCTTCTGATCTTGAAGTGCTTCTATTGCGTGATACCATCTTCTGATCTTCAGTGCTTCTGATCTCATGTTCTTCTGATGCCATGTTCTGATTCTGCTTCGACCATCTTCTGATGTCTTGCCAGACCATGTTCTGATGTTGCATGCTGAACCATTTGAGACACAACTTCTGAGCGCTGAATTATGCGTACTCTTTATATATATTTCCTGAAAGGGAAATTGCATTGGATTAGAGTACCATATTATCTTAAGCAAAATTCATATTATTGTTATCATCAAAACTAAGATAATTGATAGGAACAAATCTTGTTCTAACATAAGGTACTCATAATCAATGTTCCATCCAGTCGGAACAATTTCTTCAAGAGATATTTTTGAACTTTCAGGAGCGGAGTATTTTACCATGTAGTCGAACTTTCCACTCGGTTCTCCTAATGTATCCCAGGTTTCTTCAGGGATATGAGGAACTTCTTCTGATGAACCATGACTTCTGATGGTGAAGCTGTTAGTAACTTCGTCACTGCCTTGTTGAGTGTTACTTTTAGATCCTTTAGTTGGATAATAGCGAGGTGAATCAGGCTCTAGTAGGGAGACGTATCCTGCTCTGTGGAGATAGGATAGCCATTCCTCTTCATTGGTGTTTTCCATACCGATGGTATTGACTGTTTGTTGAATAGGCTGAAGAAAACCTCCGCTGCGGAAAGTTTCTTGAATTGGAAGAACTACCTCAATTCCTGGAATAGCCTTTGATGTTGTTGGAAAGAATCCAACTCCTATTCTGTTTTTGTTGATGGTAGGAATCTCAATGTGCCCCCAACCATTGGTAGTGCCATCCTTTACAACTTGGAATGCATCTTTGTAGGAAGAAATAGACGCTGCTTTCTCCTTTCCTTTTTCCTTATCCAAGGAAAGTGCTTGGAATTTAGTTCCAGCGACTTCTTTTGGTTCTATGTCGGAGAATGATGACAGGCTGCTGACGATCAGGGCTCGTTCTCCACATATGGTTACCAATTTTTTATTTCGTATGAACTTCAGTTTCTGATGAAGTGTGGAAGTAATTGCCCCAGCCTCATGAATCCATGGGCGACCTAGCAAACAACTTTATACTACCGGGATATCCATAACTTGGAAAGTGATCTTGAAAGTATGAGGTCCAATAGTTATGGGAATATCCACTTCTCCAAAAACTGACTTTCTTGAACCATCGAACGCCTTGACGATGACGTGACTGTTCCTTAGCGGGAAATATTTGAAGGATAATCTTGATAATGTTAATTTAGGCATGACATTGAGAGAGTATCCATTGTCTATCAGGACTCCTGTGAGAACATTACCCATGCAGCTAACTGAGATGTTGAGTGGCAGATTAGCGCTCACTCCTTCAGGAAGATCTTCGTCACAGAAACTCAGGTTAGTTCCTGCAGAGATGTAGGCAACAATGTTGTTGAATTGCCCCACGGTAACACTAGGTTCTATGAAAGCTTGTTCCAAAACTTTCTGTAGAGCTTCCCTATGAGCTTCAGAACTCAATAGTAGGGAGAGAACAGATATCTTAGACGGAGTATGTAGCAATTGATCTACAATGTTGTATTCACTCCTCTGGATTAATTTCAAGATCTCATCATTTTCTTTCGCTTGAACAACATTGGTCGGATGATTGTCTTGCTTATGTGGTGCTTCTTCCGAAGGTTTCTCCATATTTTCTGTTGTTCTGTTGAAGACTCGTCCACTTCTGGTGACTCGACTAATGTCAGCAATGTTGACAACAGACGGTAATGGTATTTCCTTACCATTTTCAATGAATGTAGCATTGTACTTGTATGGTATAGCCTTGCTGGACTCATACGGTACAGGCCCTGGTAAGTAGATGACTAACGGAGCAATTGTTGTCTTCCTGCTGTCATACTTGACTTGCATTGGTTCAACTTGATTAATTTGAGGAGATATGGTAAAGACTTCGCCGTCTTCCTTGTTGGCAAGAACTGTAATGGTATTGTCATCCATTAGTTTCTGAATGTCGTTGCGAACGCGCAAACATCCTCGTGAATTTCTTCGACAAATTCTGCATCTACTGTAAGGATGGAAATCCGTTCCAAAGTAGGCAAGTCCATTTAAAGTCTTATGGAACCTGACTACCGATCCTTCAAGATCTTCAACTCTGTAGATCTTGTATTCTCTTGGACATCCTTGAACCATGTTGACATAGTATTCAGTTTTGACTCGGATGTGTTGAATCCATCATAAGTCCATTTGTTCTTGCAATGTAGCTTGAACTACGACACATCGTTGATTATTCCTAGGACAAATTTCACACGTGAAGTAGTTGTGAGGTGGTACGTGGCCGTACCCAGCTTGTCTAGCGTGCATTTTGACGAGATTTTCCCCTATCTGACGGATGTCATAGATTTGAATGACATTGGGGTGTTGATCTATCACATTTACTGAAGCTTCTTTATGCTGCGGTAAAGGATTTGCTTGGACGTTAGGATTAGTATCTTTGAAGGATAGCATCTTGCTCTTTACTAATCTTTGAACGTCAGTCTTGAAAGGGAGATAGTTCTCAATGTTGTGACTTGGTGCCCCCTGATGATAGGGACAAGATTGGCCAGCCTTGAACCATGACTAAGAACTGTTTGTAGGATTTGGAGGACTCCTTGTTTGAATGAGTCCTTTTGCCAATAGTGTTGGAAACAATTCCGCATACGGCATTGGTACGGGGTCAAAGGTAAAATACCTCGGTACCCGATTGTTGTTGAAATTTGGAGGTCGAACCTGCTCCTGAGGTTGTTGTGACCTTTGTTGAAGTGGTTGTCGAGAAACCTGAGGTTTATAAGCTGGTGCTGAGTTAACAACCGGAGTTATTATAGCAACTTGAGGTGGAAACTTCTTCTTTGCTTTGTGCAAGACATTGCTGACATCTTGATCATTTTTCTTTGGGAAAGAACATCCATACTTCCTAGGACCAATAGAAGATTATGGTTCTTTGTTCAAGCGTCCTTCTTGAAATGCTTCTTCTAGACGTACGCCCATATTTACCATTTCAGTAAAGTCACTAGGCGCGCTGGCGACCATTCATCCGTAGTAAAATGGACTCAAAGTCTTGAGATAGATTTTTGTCATTTCTTTTTCTTCAAGTGGAGGACAAATTTGAGCAGCAACTTCACGCCATCTCTGAGCGTATT
Organism: Vicia villosa; assembly: GCF_029867415.1. Lineage (NCBI taxonomy): Eukaryota > Viridiplantae > Streptophyta > Magnoliopsida > Fabales > Fabaceae > Vicia > Vicia villosa. The sequence continues at coordinate 518,047 of NW_026705567.1, forward strand.
CCTTGAAGCTTTCTCTATCCTTTTGAGTCATGGCCCAGAGTTGATCTCTGTCGAGAGCCATATCAAGATTGTACTTATCTAGTTTGACGAAAGCCTCTCCGAGGTCTCGAAAAGTACGAATCTCTGAACTATCCAAGTTCATGTACCATTTGAGTGCAGCACCAGTCAGGCTGTCTTGAAAATAATGGATGAGCAATTGTTGATTATCAGTCTGAATTGACATCCTTCGAGCGTACATCACGAGGTGACTTTGTGGGCATGAATTCCCTTTGTACTTCTCGAAATCTGGTACTTTGAATTTGTAAGGAATCTTAACATTTGGAACCAGACAGAGGTCTGCAGCGTTCTTTCCAAATAGATCTTGTCCTCGGAGAGTCTTGAGTTCCTTCTGCATTTGCAGAAACTGTTCCTGGAACTCGTCCAATCTTTCATACACGCCAGCGTCCTCACTGGGAGCGTGATGATACACTTTTCCGCCAGGTGGAGGAAAAGTATGCATAATCAGCTGTGGAGAAGCCATGACAGTAGATCTTGGTATCTCAGCATTCTGTTGCACATAACCCATTGCTGTCGTTCTTAGAACTTCAAATTCCGGAGGTTTGTAACCCTCCGGTGGATGCATCTCCATTGTAACTCTTGGAACTTCAGAAACTGGGGGTATGTACCCTTTTGGAATAAAGTTATACGGCATGCCTCAAGGTCGGTTGGGCGGCATGGTATACTGAGGAATAGGAGTAGAAATAATTTCGGAAACCACAGTCCTTTGTGGTTCTTCTGGTGGAGGTTGACTTTGTGCAACCACCAGGGCTTCTACCATACTGTTGAGCCTTTCAACAGATTCTTTGAGAGTAGTGACCTCTTCTCTGAGTTCTCCATTCTCTTGTTTTAAGTCTTCCATTCTTTTCTTGCGACTTAAACGAGTGTTGTATGAATGAGACAACTTAAATGCCTTTGTTCTTCACCTCCTTCTCCTCCTCTCTTTCTGGAGAAAGGAAAGTGACGATTAGATCCGCGACAATTCTCGTGTCAGTGCGTACGACTAAAGCGATGCATGATGTGCAATTAAGTTAATATTTTTCAAGGAAACATCATAATTACGTTATGAAACATCAAAATTTTTATTAATTAAGCGAAAATGTCGTTTTTTACACACTTTGAAAAGGGAAATACAGAGAAACAGAAAGAAAGGACTCTAAAATTTTGAAGAAGAGCCGACTTCACGTTCTAACATATTCTTTTGTTTCTTGAGCTGAGCATTCTCTGACATGAGCTGATCGATGATCCAGGAAGCAGGAGGGATATGATGAGAAAGTGACGTTTGTGTCACTTGTCGTTCGAGTACTTCAAGTAACTCATCCTTCCTTCTTGGGATGTTCTGAATCTCAACATTTTCCGTGTTGACGATTCGATACTTGTTTCTCCAAGCATTACTTTCTTCACACACCTTGTTTAATGCTGCTTGCAGTTTCTCAACATCGGTGGAGAAAAGGAAAATTGGTTCCCTTAGGGGAGTAGGTTCTTGACGCTGATATGCCATCCTGAGCTTGAATGCCATGATGCGTACCCATTGAAGGTAAGGATCTAGGGAGATGCAAAGATGTTTTGCTAACAACCTTCTCCCTTTGCTGTGAACAAGACGCCAGGCTTGGACAATTTCCTTCTTCAGCATGTTACCATGATCGTCGATGTTCTTGAAGAACAGACCCTCCAATCGAATACTACTTGGTATATTTTTCATGGGATAGTCGTATTGACGACGGGCTAAAGTTGGATTGTAACTGATTCCTCCCTTAGTTCCAATAAGGGGTACGTTGGGATAACTTCCACAACTGAAGATGATCTTGGTTTCGTCGTTGTCAGGACTACACCAATCAATGTCCGAATGAGTGAGGGACATGATTTTCTGTGACCAGTGAAGGCCATCCCTCATGTTCCAGAAAGTGCTAGACTTCGGCAGGTGCGAGACGAACCATTCGTATAACAACGGTACACAGCATGTGATTAATCCTCCTCGCTGCAGGTTTCTTGAATGCACAGAGTGGTAAGCATCCGCAAGCAAGGTTGGAACTGGATTTCCAATTAAGAAGATCTTAATTGCGTTGATGTCGACGATGTTGTCAATGTTAGGAAACAAAAACAATCCGTAGATAAGCAAAGCCAAGATTTCCTCAAAAGCACTCATATCTTGGATGCTGACGAAGTACCGAGCTTGATCCAACAGGAACTTGGAGGGTAATCCTTGAATTCATCCTTTACTCACCATATGAGTTCTGATGTCGACTACGTTCAAGGGAGTAGTTGCTGCAATGATAATATCGTCAGGATTCTTTTCCAAACCGGAGTACGGATCTTGCGCGTACACGGGTATTCCAATCAGACGAGAGTACTCCTCCAACGTAGGCATGAGTTGATAATCTGGAAAGGTGAAGCAGTGATACGTTGGATCGTAAAACTGTACCAAAGCGGGAAGGATCCCATCCACAATGTTGGTATTGAGAAGAGGCAGAAGTTTTCCATACTTCTCCTTGAAAGCTTGGGGGTTGACCACCAGTTTTCTGAGCTTTTCCAATTCCTCGACCTTAGGAATCTTGAAGATGTATTTCCTAGCTCTCTTTCTTCCATAATCCATGGTATAGATCCTTAAGTCCTTTCTCCGTTTCTCTCTTTCTATGAAGTTCAAAATGTTCGTTATTTAGTTTCCTTGAAAAACGACTCGAAAAAGACTCTTTTGTTTTTAGTATTATGATGAATGCATGAATGCACACACAAGAGTTTTTAAACAAACATGGCTTAGAAGGGTATAGTGGTCATGGAGTCACAACGCAAACCTCGCCCCAGGGTAAACTAAGGATAAGGATTTTTGTACCCGTAGAACGGGTTCTAGGGGTCTCAAAGCTTTTGCTCAATCTTAAAGATACGTTGACTGGTATCTATAAGAGAGTTTTCTCTGAGTGTAGTATCTGCGTGACAATTACTTTCGTAATCACCGCTCTACGTCCTAAAAAGGCTTTAAGTGGGGTTAATATGTTTCTAGGTCCTCCTGGTACAAATCAGTCTCGGAATGCATTGGCGCAGTTAATCACAACCAGCCAGGCAAATCCCAAGAGTAGATTTGGGAACCAAGATTAGAGGGACTTCACCGAGAAGACATCCTCCATCCTATCTTATGTTGCACTCAAATCCGGGTATAGGATTTCTCACCACAAGGGGGAATCAAGCTCTTTCCCGATACAGAACATAAAAATATAAACAAGTATAAATGCAGCAAACACATGAAATGACACAGAGGTTAGGCAGGACCTCTCTTGTTTGAAGGGGAATTTGGCATCCCTAATTCCTCATTGGGGGCTGGACCAGCACAAGTCAACCGTTGGTTTGGATGATGATTGGGAACCTTCTCTGTGTCTATGTGTTTGTGTTTGCTGCTGATGATTGGGAAAGTTTCTCCTTTGTGTTAGGAGGGAAAATTGAATTGAATTGAAAAAGACATACAAACTGACTTTTTTTGGTTTTTGATTAGCTCGCTGAGATTCCTTGTGAACCTCATGCCTACATATCCCTAATGGAAGTCAGAGCTTTTTGTAGTTTGGAGAACTAATTAGGGAAATTAATTGTTTTTGGTGCCTTGCTTAAAGCTCAAGGTTGAAGCTTGAATTAAATCTCTGTTTACAGTAAAGAGACATGAAATCATCTTTACAGAGAGGTATTTCTACTATTCCACCACAAACATTAAAAGAGTGACAGAAAAGATGAATTCATTACATTCAAGAGGGGGACCTTATTTGTGTATGTGCAAGTATACCAGTCAACTGCGTCTTGAATGAAAGAATGATACTCAACCAAATTAGGCAAAGTTACACATGCCTGGGTTTACTTGCCAGAGCATGTCTTTCAAAATCCTAAATGGGAGACTGATTAAAATTAAAATATAATGTTTGTATGTTTGAATGTGGTGAGATAGGAGAAATATCTCTCTATAGAGATAAGCTACATCTATCTACTGTATACAAGATTTGACTTTTAGCTGGCTTGTGTGAGGCCCAAGCTTGAGGCTTTTTTATTGGTTTTATTGACTCTGGGAGATGACTCCACTGGGGATTAACTTAAACTAAAAGGTTTTGTGTTCTGTACAAAGCCCAGAATTGAGGCTGACTCTGGTTGGAGAGTGTTTATTTGAAGGATTTTATTTGGTGTTCTGTACAAAGCGCAGAATTGTGGCTGACTCTTAATTGGGGAATATATTATTTTCTGCCTTGTATGAAGCCCAAGGTTGTGGTTGACTTTTACTAGGGAAGTCATTATTTTGTGCCTTGTATGAAGCCCAAGGTTGTGGCTGACTGTTGAGGAAACTGAGTATGGATGACTCTATAGGGAAAAGATCCTAAAGGCTAGGAATCTTTTGACACAGGGAATGTGGCTTATCTACCTTGTACAAAGCCCAAGGTTGTGGCTACTTGATGGTGAAGGACTCACTGGGGAGACTCTATTATCTGCCTTGTACAAAGCCCAAGGTTGTGGCTGAGTCTCTAGGGGAATACCTATGAGTAGGGTTTTGACTCTAAGAGGAGTATGTGCCTTGTACAAAGCTCAAGGTAGAGGCTGACTTTTAAAATGGGGAAAGATCTACCAGTGTGGGATCTTTTGACTTAGAGGGAATTTTTGTTAAGGATTACTCTTTTGTTTGGAGACTAAAGGTTGACCCTACTGAGGATTGTGCTTTTGTTAAGCAGGGACCGGTGAATGAAAGACCCAGGTTTGATGATTGACTCTACTGGGGAATTTATTTGGATGATTGACTTAAAGTAGACTCTACTGAGGACTTGGTTTTTATTGACTGAGACTGACATTAAGTGAGATTTATCTTTTGAAAGTTGAATTTTGGAAGCTAACCCTTTCCAGGGAATTATGACTTTAAAGGACTGATTTTGGAGGCTAACCCTTTCCAGGGGTTTTACTCTGTTGGAGAGTTTTATCTTTTGAAAGCTTAATTTTTTTGGAAGCTAACCCTTTCCAGGGAATTATGATAAAATGAAATTGAATGGAGGCTGACCCTTTCCAGGGGTTTTGATAATGGCTGAGTGATTAACTAGTTGAGACTTCTTGTTTAAAGCCCAAGATTAAGGCTGACACTGACTGATGATAAATAGATATGGATCCTAGACTCTGCTAAGGAGGAAAATTAATGGAGATAAGGGTGACAGAGACTGTCCATGTCTCTCATTCCAAAAGATGTACTCAATGTGAAATTGAGACATTCTTAGCTTATTTAAAGTTTGGTTTTAAGAATAGAAGAAACTCACCAGGGTAGGCCAAAAGGTGACTAAAGACTTGTTCCCATGTTTATAAGAAACCTGATGGGTCCTTGTATACAAGCTCAAGAGGAAGTTGGGAATGCTTTTAAGAAGCCTGTGGGTCCTTGTACAAAGCTCAAAAGGAGGCTAATCGAGGGTCCTCAAGGGTCCTTATTATAGCACAAGAGAAAGCTATGTGGTTTTGAACTTATTTTGGCTCTAAGCAAACGGGTAAGAGGTTTCACCGGGAATAATTCCTCTTGGGTGGATGTATCCTATTTGGGTTCTAAGGCTTTTTCAAGATGTTTCACCGGGAATAATTCAACTTGAGGGTTTGAACTAAAGATCTCTAATTAGGAAAGAGCCTTCACCGGGAAGACATTCTCAATCCTAGGCCATAGTCCTATAATATATATATATATATATATATATATATATATATATATATATATATATATATATATATAGTTTAACTGTCCTAAGGTTTACACTCAGACGTAGTTCTAAACAATATATATATAGTTTATATTTGACAGTAATTTAAATGAAGACTGTAAATTGAAAGCTATAAAGCCTAACCTGGATGGAGTGGAGGCCTTTGAAGATGTATGTACAAAGCCTTACCAGCAGTTGATTGTTTATTGATAACAGTTGAATATTTGTTATAAACAGTTAAAGGTTTTTGAAAACAGAAGAAGTGAAGATGGACATAGGTCACACAGGTATATGAAGAGTTTCACTGGGAATAATGCCCTTCAAATACCAGAAGAATGTTTTGAAAACAGAAAGAAAATTTTGTAAATACAGTTTTTTGAAAACAAACTAAGAAAAGAAAAAGGTGTTGGGTCTTACACTCTATTAGAGGCCCATGGATTTATTTACTATTTATGAAGACAGTTGGAAAGATTGACATGATAGAAGGTTTTGTTGTTTGAAAACCTTGATCGTCTTTTTAATCGGAGATTGAAAACAATTTTGAAAATTGACAAAAGTCAACTTAGTTATGACAAAGGCAAAGCCTATACCTAATTAAGACCTAAATAACTAGGGTTTTATCACAAAAAAAATGTACAAGTGATTAAGTTTTGAAATTCAAATGAAAAATATATATAAGGGTGCAGAAACCAACTAGTAACTTCATTTTTAATTTATCATGCGTGAAATATGGAGTTTGAAGTTCATGAAACTTACCTAAAAAATGGAGGTTGAGCTATGATCAAAGTGTGCTACAGAGTTGTTGCAGTGATCCAGATAGCTTCAGTGATCCCTCAGGAAGGTGTTGAGATGCTTAGCTTGAGTTGAGACTCCCCAGAACCTCTTGCTCGACCTCAACTGATGCAGCTCCAAGTGAGAGGTGGAGATGATGATTCTCCACGTGCAAAAAGTGTTCCAGATGTTTGGATCACCTCTAAATACCTCCCTTGATGTGTTTGAATACTTACTTTCAAAGGAAGAGCTTTGGTTTGAAGATTCCGAGTCTTCTTGCCAAAGAACCTTTGAAAAACCTAAGTATGAGAAGAGAAGAGAGAAAGCAAGATTTCTGTTGCTTTGGTGTGGTTTGATACCAAAGTATGCACTTGTATTTATAGGCAAAAGGCTCAGAGCAATTGGAGATAGTAATCTTGCTTAATGAGGTTAACTTGGTTTCTTGGTTATGAAGGAATTTCAAAAATATCCAAAATGCAATGATGGAAATTTTGATTCCATTTGATCAATCCCCTAGCCATCAATTTTGTGTGATCTTAGGGGACAATTATGTTGCATAAGTGAACTCTAATTGGCTTAGGAGAAGATTCTTTGGTGATTCATCAAGATTCCAATTTGTAATGATTACTTAATCACATGGCATTGAATTCTTGCAACTTGGCCAAAAATGATGAAATAGTGCATTTGATTCCTCCAAATCCCTTCTGATATATCATGGACGAGGATGAATCAATTGATATAGGCATTGGTACAAAGTTTGTAAAAATTCCAATTTGGTCATGACCTATAATTTCTCTTCATGAGCCCAACTTTGAATCATCATAACTCCTAGCTCAAAATGAATTTGGAGAAGGTTGAGAATAATTTGGAAAGCCCTTAACATGTACTTCAATTCATTAGTTTGGAGTTTTTTCAAAATCATTTGGGAAAATTGTGAAAAATGGGCCTGAAGTTGGAAGAAAACTAGGTTAAAAACACTTTGAAAATTTTCTAAGTTTTTAAGACCTATAACTTCAAAAGTCCAAATCTCTCAAATGATTGATCTCTTGAAAAAAGTTGCATTGTGGGGAGTTGTTTTATTTTGCAAGATCTACAACTTTCATGTTGGGAGATTTTTGAGTGTGTAAGCAAAATTTTGAGATCCATGAACTAGGTCAAAATGCACTTAGTTTGACTTTTTGTTGACTTTTTTATCCTTGAATAATTTTCTTGATTTTCTTTGGTAAAATGACTCCAATAATCATATGTTGATGATATTGATCCTTAAAAGTCATGGTTTGACCAAAAATCCCAAAAGTCAAAGGTGATTTTGTACAGTTGACTTTTTCCTAATGAAGTGAAATCTTGGACTTTTGTGATGAATCAAACTCTCCTCCTCAAATGGGTGATATGACTGGATTATATTGAGGTAATAGAAGTTCTTGAGTCATGTTTTGAGTTTTGGTTCCATGTCATGATTAAAAGTCAACTGCCCAGGTGAATTAGGTCAAAAACCCTAATTATCGACCAGATGAAATTGATGACTCTAGATCTTGAATTGAGGTACAATGATAAATGGATATTGTTATATGGATCATTTGAAGATGATTGAATCCTTTGAGTGATGTCCTGGAGCTTTTTAGGGTTTCCCAAATGTGGTCTCTGATTTTAGTCCCTGATGGGCTCAAAACCCTAGTTTGGTGATCTGAGCAAACCTGAGTCTTGATGACTGGTGTCTAATCAGTCATAGGTGAAAAAATGAATCATTTGAGTCTTGTGATTGTCTTAGAGACCATTCCCTTTATTGATTGATCCTTTGCCTGAGCTCTTTTGTCTTTGAACATCCTCGATTATGTACCAGATGAAAAAGTGACTGTTCTGAGTACTTGTCTTGAGTTTGATGAAATGTCTGAAGGTGTGACATCTCAGGGGGGGTTCAAAGTTAGGGTATGACAGTATCATGCTAGAAGAACTTCAAGGTCAGAAGACCAGAAGATGCTCTGCACCAAGCTGAATGACTCCGATATTCAAACGTTGTATCTACAAAGATCAGATTAGAAGCAAGTACAACATGACAGGCTACGCTGACTGACAAAAGGAACGTTAGAAGCTATTAAAGGCAAAGTCAGTTAAAGCAGGAAAAGCAAGGCTCGAGGTAGTTGACAAAAGAGTGAAACATTAAATGCAAAGCTGTACGGACCACGCAACACATTAAATGCTCCCAACGGTCATCTTCTCATAACGCCTATAAATAGAAGTTCTGATGAGAAGCTGGATACACAGCTCTTGCGCAAAATACAGAAACGCTGTCAAATTCAAAAGCTCTCAAACTTCATCTTCAACCTCACATTACTTTTGTAATATCTCAGTGAGATTTAAGCTTAGAACTTAAGAGAAATATCACAGTTGTGATTATAGCTTATTAAGAAGCATTGTAATACTCTTGTGAGAATTTGATTTACATTTATTTGTAAAAGGTTCCTAGAGTGATCAAGGTGTGATCAGAATACTCTAGAAGACTTAGAGGGTATCTAAGTGGAAAACCATTGTAATCAAGGTTGATTAGTGGATTAAATCCTCAGGTGAGGTAAATCACTCTAAGGGGGTGGACTGGAGTAGTTTCGTTAACAACGAACCAGGATAAAAATCATTGTGCAATTGTTTTTATCTTAAGAGTTTTTAAAGTCACACTTATTCAACCCCCCCCCCCTTCTAAGTGTTTTTCTATCCTTCAATGCTTCTCCTCATATTTGCTTCTCCCCATATTGAGCTTGTTCAGAGTATCTCATTCCTGCAAAACTATCAGAGACAGAAAACTTGCAATATAATTTTCAGGAATATTGAGACTTAAGCCCAGCAACTGATATTATAAATCAATTCAATTAGCACGCTTCTCTCCCTTTTTGTCATAACATCAAAAAGTATAAAAGATTCAGATGAAAGACACACCGAGTGAGGAAACAAATAATTTTCATTGATTAATCATAAGGAGAGTACAAAGCAGATGCAGAATCAATCAGATACAAAAAAACAAGAAAACTATCTAAGACACAAAGACACAGACTACGACTGGGTAAGCTTGGAGGCCAAAGCTGCCAGAAGGTTCTTAATCTCAGCAGTGTCTTCGGCTTGCTTCTTAGAGGTTTCTTCTTGTCTCTACATCCAAGTTCTGAATTCATCATTGGTCTCATCTTGTTTGTCCAAACGACTGAACACAGAAGCTTGATTCTCTTGGAGTTCCTTCAAGGTTTCCATCAACACAGAAGTAGAAGGACCAGCAGAAGAAGTAGGAACATCAGAGGCTTGAATCATTTGATTTTTAGCAGTTGGTTCCTCTTCAACAGGAATCTCTTGAGCTTGAATCTCTTCAGCTTGATGTTGTTAAGCTTGTTGCTCTTCTTCAGCTTCTTCTTCAGATTATTCTTCTGGAGGATACTCAATCTGAGGATACACCAAGTCAGGATACTCTTCCAAAGGGTTCTCCCTGAACCAGTCAAACAGAGTCTTGAAATCCCCAGTCAGAACTGAATATAGATAAGGCTTCCAGACGACTAGAGGCAAGGGATTATCCACTTCCATTTCATCAATGAAGGGAGCTTCTTCCAGAGGTTTCCAATCAGAGATAGATGAAAGTAGATGCCAGCAATGTACTCCAAGCTTAGTCCAGCAAGACCAGGAGCAGCAGCTAAGCAATCCTTCTAGAGGTCCAAAAACTCTGCCTGCACATCTTCAGCAAAAGCTCTCCAGAGCTTTTCAGCAGCCACATGATCCAGCTTGGAGTCATGGGCAACCTTCAGATAGTCTAACCCTGTTCTGACCTTATATTTTAATAACTCAAAACGTATATCAACAGAAGGTTTGGAAGGGTTAGATCTGAGGATGGTTTTTGGATTGAAGAGGTTTGAAACAGAATATGGTTCAGAAACTTTATCAAACAAAGAAGTGTTTGAAGAGGATGGTTGAAGGGAGGATTCAACTTCATTGTCAGAATCTAAGACTACAACAATGGGGTTAAATGAAGGTTTCTTGGGTTTAAAGGAGTTCATTAGGCGAATGAATGAATCAGAAAATGATGATTCTGGAGAGGGGAGGTTGAAGAACACTGGAGTGTCAACAAAAGGTTGGGGCTCAACAGGTTGAAGTTGAGATTCAGAAGAAAGGGGTTGAGGTTGAGGTTGAGGTTGAGCAGAAGCAAAGATATCTTCATCTGGGAAGATGATATTTAAAGGTTTAGGATCCAGAATAGAGTCAGAATCAAGAATAGGTTGTTTTCCTTTAGACTTGGAGGGAGCAGAAGATGGAGGGTTAGAAGGCTGGGAGGTTGGAGGTAGATTTTCTGGGGATTTTTCTGGTGGAGGTTCTGTTGATACCGGTATTGAAATTAAAACAGGAACAGAAACAGGCTCAGAAATAGAAATACCTGAAGATTTTTGCTTCTTCTTTTGAGCCTTGGAAGGTCCATCACCAACAGACTTCCTCTTCTTATCCTTTTTTTCTTCCTTTTTCTGCTTCTCTTCTACCTTTTCTGGAACAACTTCTTTCTGCTCTTTTTTCTTTTCCTTCTTTTCTTTCTTCTCCTTCTTCTTTTTCTTCCTCTCTTTCTCTTTTACTTCCTGTGGTACTTGATCAGCAGTGGTGAGAAGCTCTTTGTTTCTTATCCACACAGGATCATACGCAGAGCCTTCCTCTTTACACAGTTTCAGATAGCTAACAACAACGTTAGGATGCTCATTTTTGAAAAACAGTTCAAAATCAGCCAGAGCAGAAGCCTTTCTGGTCAAGATTTCATGGTCCATGTTGGGAGTAGCAGCAATTGTCTCAATCAGATTCATCTTTTTCAGAGTGTGGGCATTCATGGTACTTCCACACATTGCAAAGGGATCTTTAACAATTCTAGCTTTTTAAAGATCACCAACTAATCCAGTCTGAACCAGAAGATCAGTGATTATTCTTCCAAAAGGAATGATGTTCCTTTTGTACTTGGTAGACTTCATTCTGGCTTGCTCTCTAGAGTCCCTCACATGATTCCACATGTGGTTGAAAATGATGAAAGGAAGATCCACCTTCTCTTGTTTACCAATACAATACAGAATGTACTGTTGGTCCTTGTTAACGTAGTTGGGTGAAACAATTTCCTTTCTATGGTAGATGCAACCCAGAAGGATCTTAGCCCAGATTCTATAGTTATCCTTCAATTCCTTGATGATTGTAGACTCTTTTCCAGATTTGAAGATTTCTGTGTAAAAAGCATCCCAATCTGTTCTTCCAATTATTGCTCCAGAAGCACCTTCAATATTTTCCAAACCAAACAATCTTCTGAGAAGATTTTCTATAATGGATATCTCTTCACCATGAACAAAGGACAGAATTGCTTTTGGCATAATTGTAGCATGAACCCAAAACTCTTTAACCAATTTTGGGTAAACTGGTCCACACAAACAGTAGAAAAACGCTTCCCAACCTTGAAATAACATGTCCTTTTTCAAATGAATGTCATGTTTTTCCAGATTATCAAAATCGACCATCATTTCACCAAGAACTTCTAATTCGTCCATAGGAATGAGACAGGTTTTCTGAGGAACGTTCTGTTGCTGCTACTGTTGTTGTTGTTGTTCTTGTTACTGAGAAGACGAAACCTTGTTGAGAGATTTTGATGAAGAAGCCATTGAAGATTGCTTGAGATTTCTGGGTTTAGGGTTTTTGTGAAGAGAGAATAGAAGACCGAAATGCATAAACGAAGATGATGAATGTGTGAAAAGAGAGAAAACCAATATGATTTGTGTTTAAATAGACACAGACGTGAAAACAAAATGCAATGAGATTCTGAATGCAACGGTTACAGAAACTGAATTATTTGCATTTAATGTAGATAGACTTTAGTGGAGATAGCGTGAGATTTGAAAAGATTTGCACAGTTACCTAGGGAGGCGTCTTATCAACTGCACACATGATGGTCCCTTCTGAATGAACACGTGGTCATCATCTGGAATAGCTGGTGACAGCTGTTTTGCTTTAGCAGAAGTTCTGTATCATACTTAGACATATGAAACGGTAAACATAATAGAGTCAGAGTATCTAAATGATCATACATATCCAGAACATCTGATAAGCAAATCAAATCAACATTTTCAATCTAATCCATATATCACATCTTCTCAACACTTTCATTCTGGGCATATATCCATACTGATGTTCTTCAGAATGAACTTAAACCTATCTTCAACAAGGGGTTTTGTAAAGATATCAACCCACTGATGTTCTGTATCCACAAAGTTTAAAGAAAGAACACCCGTCTGACCATAGTCCCTAATGAAATGATGTTTAATCTCTATATGTTTAACTTTAGAATGTAGAATAGGATTATTAGATAAACAAATAGCAGAAGTATTGTCTCAGAATATAGGAATGATACTCTCATATATCTGATAGTCTTCTAGCTGACTTTTCATCCAGAGCATCTGTTTACTACATCCAGCAGCAGCTACGTATTCTGCTTCTATAGTAGATAGTGCAATTGTTGCTTGCTTCTTGCTGTACCAAGAGATCAGGTTACTTCCCAGAAACTGACAGCTTCCAGAAGTGCTTTTCCTTTCAACTTTATCTTCAGCGTAATCAACATCACAAAATCCTACTAAGTTGTATTCTTCAGATCTTCTGTAGACTAAACCAACATTAGTAGTACCTTTCAGATACCTAAGGATTCTCTTAACAGCAGTTAAGTGAGATTCTCTAGGATCTGATTGGAATCTAGCACACAAGCATACGCTGAATAAAATATCAGGTCTAGAAGCAGTCAGATAGTGAAGAGATCCTATCATACCTCTATAGATCTTCTGATTTACCTTCTTGCTTATCTAATCCTTACCTAATACGCATGTTGGATGCATTGGATTTTTTGCTTCTTTGCTTTCAGACGGATTGAACTTCTTCATAAGCTCTTTGACATACTTGGTCTGATGAACATAAGTTCCTTCAGAATTTTGATTGATCTGAATGCCTAGGAAGTACTTGAGTTCTCCCATCATGCTCATCTCAAATTCTGCCTGCATAGACTTAGTAAACTCCTTTCCAAGTGTAGCATTAGATGTTCCAAAAATAATATCATCAACATAAATTTGACAAATTAGCATATGCTTTTTAAAGGTTTTACAGAAGACGGTTTGTGTCTACTTTTCCTCTTGTGAAACCATTATCCAGAAGGAAAGAACTTAATCTATATAACCATTTAAAAAGGCACTCTTAACATCCATCTGAAACAGAGTGATGCTATTCTGAGTGGCAAAAGAAATTAATAATCTAATAGATTCTAACCTGGCCACTAGTGCAAAGGTTTCTGTATAGTCAATGCCTTATTGCTGACTATATCCCTGAGCAACCAGTCTGACTTTGTTTCTAATGACTTCACCTTTCTCACTCAGCTTGTTTCTGAAAACCCATTTTATTCCAATGATATTGAATCCTTTTGGTCTTGGAACCAAATCCCAAACATCATTCCTTGTAAACTGATTTAACTCTTCTTGCATAGCAATTATCCAGTCATCATCTTCCAGAGCTTGATCAACAGAAGTTGGCTCAATTAAAGATACTAGACCAAATTGACATTCTGCATTGTTCTTTAGGAATGCTCTTGTTCTAATGGGATCATCTTTCTTTCCAATAAAAACATCTTCTGGATGAGCAGAGTTGAGTCTAGAAGATCTTATGAGTGTTGGCTCTTCAGATTTCTAAGATTCTCTAAAGACGCTGCAACTTGATCTTCTGCATCATCCTTTTCCTTGGGTTCTTCATGATCCGAGTTAGATATATTTATATCTGCAAAATTCTCAAACTTCTTTGGCTTTTCAATGCCAAGCTTATCATTAAATTTGATATTGATTGATTCCTCAACTACCAGAGTTTTAGTATTGTATACTTTGTAGCCCTTAGAGCATTCAGAATATCCAAGTAGAAAACCCTTCTGAGCTTTAGAATCAAACATGTTCAGATGATCTTTAGTATTCAGAATATAACAGACACATCCAAATGGATGGAAATATGAAATGTTGGGCTTTATGTTCCTCCATAATTCATAAGGAGTCTTATTTAGAATAGGTCTTATGGAGATTCTATTTTGAATATAACAAGCTGTATTAATTGCTTTTGCCTAGAAATGCTTAACCATATTAGTCTCATTGATCATGGTTATGGCCATTTCTTGAAGAGTCCTATTCTTTCGTTCTACAACTCCATTTCGCTGTGGAGTTCTAGGACAAGAGAAATCATGGGCAATACCATTTTCTTTGAACTAAATTTCAAATAATTTGTTCTCAAATTCACCACCATGATCACTTCTGACTTTTATGATTTTGCATTCCTTTTCAGATTGGATTACAGAAGTCAAAGAACATAGAATGTGACTCATCCTTGTGTTTTAAGAACTTTACCCAAGTCCATCTGCTATAGTCGTCTACAATGACCAATCCATATTTCTTGCCTCTGATTGATGATGTTTTGACTGGGCCAAAAAGATGAAAGTGCAGAAGTTCTAAAGGCCTAGAGGAAGAGACAACATTTTTAGACTTGAATGTAGGTTTTGAAAACTTCCCTTTCTGACATGCTTCACAAAGAGCATCTGATTTATATTTCAGATTAGGGAGTCGCCTACCAGATTAAGTTTGTTAATTTGAGAAATCTTTCTCAAACTAGCATGACCCAATCTTCTGTGCCAGACCCACTGCTCTTCATTAACAGACAGAAGGCAAGTAACCTTTTAATTCTTAAGATCTGAAAGATCAATCTTATAAATGTTGTTATTTTTCTTTCCTGTAAATAAGATTGAGCCATCCTTATGACTAATAGCTTTGCAAGACTTTTGATTAAAGATTATGTCATAACCATTGTCACTTAATTGACTTATGGACAATAAGTTATGAGCTAATCCATCTACTAAAAGAACATTAGTTATAGACAGAGAGTTACCAATGCATATGGTTCCTGAGCCAATGATTTTGCCCTTCTGATTCCCTCCAAACTTTACTTCTCCAGCAGATTTAAGTTCCAGGCTTTAGAATATAGACCTTCTTCCCGTCATGTGACGTGAGCACCCAGAGTCCAGGTACCATGACATGTTTGTCTTTTACACTGTGAAGGAGATCTGCAACATGAATTATCTTTTTCTTAGGTACCCACATTCTTTTGGGCCCTTTGGAGTTAGTCCTTCTCAAGTTCTGATTGAACTGAGATTTCACATAAGATTTACCAGAATGTGCAACAACATATTTCTTTGTGTGTGTGTTATGTGGAAACTCTTAGAGTGTGATGTGTGCTTAATATCATGAGAATGACCATACTTGAACTGTTCATACAAAGGTTTGTAATTGACAATCATTTCATCAACAGGTTCAAGTTTATATGGGGTTTCTCCCTCAAAGCCTATACCTATTCTCTTGTTTCAACTTACACCATATATCATAGAGGCTAGCTGACTTCTGCCTATACCTCTAGATAAGAACTTTCTGAAGCTCAAGTCATATTCTTTCAGAATATTGTTAGTTCTTGGAATAGACTTTTCTGAACTTGAAGATGATTCAACATCTTTAGTTAATTTTAAAACTTTTTCCTTTAGTTCAGAGTTTTCTATTTCAAGTCTCTTAGTTTCATATGCAAAGAGCTTTTTGAGCTTTTTGTATTTGATACTAAGTTGACTCTTGACTTCCAGAAGTTCAGATAAGCTGGAAACTAGATCTTCTCTAGTAAGTTCTGAAAATACCTCATCAGAGTCTGAATCAGATGTAGATTCTTCACCAGCGTCAATAGTTTCCATGAGTGCTATGTTGGCTTGCTCATCTTTAGAGTCTGACTCTTGATCTGATGAATCAGAGTCATCCCATGTAGCCATCATGCTTTTCTTCTTTTAAAACTTCTTTCTGGGCTTTTCCCTCTAAAGCTTTGGACATTCATTCTTGTAGTGTCCAGGTTCTTTGCATTCATAGCACGTCACCTTCTTCTTGCTAGATCTTCTGTGTTCAAAAGATTCTCCCTTTTTAGGTCTCTTGAAGTTCTTGAAGTTCTTGAATCTTCTCTGCTTGCTCTTCCAGAGTTGATTTACTCTTCTGGATAAGAGAGATAATTCATCATCTTCTGACTCTGACTCGTCAGATTCTTCTTCTGCCTGAAAAGCGTTAGCACAGGTTTTATTTTTAGATTTTAATGCAATAGACTTGCCTTTCTTTTGAGGCTCATTTGCATCCAGCTCAATCTCATGACTCCTCAAGGCACTTATCAGCTCTTCAAGAGACACCTCATTCAGATTCTTGGCAATCTTGAAGGCAATCACCATGGGTCCCCATCTTCTGGATAATCTTCTGATAATCTTCTTTACATGATCAACTTTGGTGTAGCCTTTATCTAGCACTCTCAATCCAGCAGTCAGAGTCTGGAATCTTGAAAACATTGCTTCAATTTTCTCATCATCTTCCATCTTGAATGCTTCATACTTCTGGATGAGAGCCAGAGCCTTTGTCTCCTTTACTTGGGCATTTCCCTCATGAGTCATCTTTAGAGATTCAAAGATATCATGAGTTGTTTCTGTATTTGGTATTTTCTCATACTCAGCATGTGAGATAGCATTTAACAATATAGTTCTTGACTTGTGATTATTCTTGAATTCTTTCTTTTGGTCATCACTCATAGCTTGTCTTGTAATCTTGACTCCACGAGCATTTACAGGATGTTTGTAACCATCCAACACTAAATCCCATAGATCACCATCTTGACATAGAAAGTAACTTTCAAGTCTATCTTTCCAGTACTAAAAGTTTTCACCATCAAAGACTGATGGTCTATTGTAACCATTGAAGCTACTGCTTCCATTGTTACCATTGTTGTTTTCTCAGGAGGATTTGAAGTAGTTGTTTCAACTGAAGGATAGAAAAACACTTAGAAAGGGGGGGTTTGAATAAGTGTAGCTTTAAAAACTTGACAGATAAAAATAAATTGCACAGTTATTTTTATCCTGGTTCGTTGTTAACTAAACTACTCCAGTCCACCCCCGCAAAGATGATTTACCTCAACTGAGGATTTAATCCACTAATCGCACGGATTACAATGGTTTTCCACTTAGTCAGCAACTAAGTCTTCCAGAGTCTTCTGATCACACACTGATCACTCCAGGAACACTGCTTAGATACCCTCTAAGACTTTTCTAGAGTCTACTGATCCACACGATCACTCTAGTTACAACCTGCTTAGATCACTTCTAAGACTTCCTAGAGTATTCTGATCCACACGATCACTCTAGTTCCTTACAACTTAATGTAATCAATTCTAAGAGTATTACAAATGCTTCTTGAAAGCGATAATCACAAACTGTGATATTTCTCTTAATCGTTTAAGCTTAATCTCACTAATATATTACAACAGCAATGTAGTGAGCTTTGATGAAGATGAAGATTCTGAGCTTTAGATTTGAACAGAGTTACAGCAAGTTGAATATGAGTTGTTTTGGTGCAGAATCGTTAACCTTGCTTCTCATCAGAACTTCATATTTATAGGCGTTGGAGAAGATGACCGTTGAGTGCATTTAATGCTTTGCGTGTTCCGTACAGCATCGCATTTAATGTTATACGCTTTTGTCAACTACCTCGAGCCTTGTTCACGCTGTGTCTACTGACGTAGCCTTTAGTAGCTTTTAACGTTCCTTTTGTCAGTCAGCGTAGCTTGCCACTTGTACTTCCTTCTGATCTGATGTTTGTGAATACAACGTTTGAATATCATCAGAGTCAAACAGCTTGGTGCATAGCATCTTCTGATCTTCTGACCTTGAAGTGCTTCTGAGCGTGATACCATCAGAACTTCAGTGCTTCTGTTCTCTTGTTCTTCTGATGCTTCCATAGACCCATGTTCTGATTCTGCTTCGACCATCTTCTGATGTCTTGCCAGACCATGTTCTGATGTTGCATGCTGAACCCTTTGAGACAAAGCTTCTGAGCGCTGAATTATGCGTACTCTTTATATATATTTCCTGAAAAGGAAATTGCAATGGATTAGAGTACCATATTATCTAAAGCAAAATTCATATTATTGTTATCATCAAAACTAAGATAATTGATCAGAACAAATCTTGTTCTAACAATCTCCCCCTTTTTGATGATGACAAAAACATATATAAATGATATGAATTTGCGATCAGAAAGAACAGACGGCAAAAGACAAATTACACAGCTATAGCATAAGCATATGAATATGTCTCCCCCTGAGATTAACAATCTCCCCCTGAGATAAATAATCTCCCCCTGAAATAAATACTCGAAGAACTTTAATAAAAGACTTCCCTGATTATTTCGGTAGAGACGATCATATAAGCTTCTGTCTTTAGAGAATTCATAGCTTCTGACTTCTGCTTCCATAGGACAGCTTCAGAACTAGAATTTCTTTAGATCCCTAGAACACTCACAGCTTCTGATTCCTGCTACCATCTAGGACAGCTTCAGAACTTGAATTTCTTTGATCTTCTGAACATTCACAGCTTCTGATTTCTGCTTCCATTTAGGACAGCTTCAGAACTTGAATTTCTTTGATCTTCTGAACATTCACAGCTTCTGATTTCTGCTTCCATTTAGGACAGCTTCAGAACTTGAGTTTTCTGGATCTTTAGAACATTCACAGCTTTGAATTTCTGCTTCCCTCGGATAGTTTCAGAGCTTGAATTTCTACCAACATTACTTCATGCTAGATTTGTATCAGAACATTGTTGAATGTACCAGAGCATCATCAGAGCATCTCTACATCCTGAAATGTTACAGAAAAAAAACTAAAACGACAAAAGTCAGCATGAACGAGTTAGAACATAGAATATATGTTTGAACACATTATATGTATCAGAGCCATATAGGCTAAAATAATGTATCAGAGCAAATAGAATTTTGTCAGAACAAATAGATAAATATGGATCAAATTCTATTATCAGTGCTTCTGATTCATTCTTCTTTCTTGCTTCTGATTTCTGAAGCTTGACAGCACTCAGCTTGCTTCAGTTTCCATGGTTTTGCTTCTTGTGTTTGCTTTGAAGATTCTCTTCACTTCTTTATACCTGCAAAACACTTAAACCATATAGAACTTGTTGTTCTTGTTAGTGAGAGCAACTGATTAAATCAAATCATTTATCACCTATTTCTCCCCCTTTTTGTCATATCATCAAAAAGCAAAAAAGAGTCAGAGACAAACAAAACTAAACACACGGAGGAAGAAGATGATTTCATTGAGGTTCAAACGGCAGGTACAGAAGTACATGAAGATAAGAAAGATCAGATGCATAAAGACAGATGCAACGAGAAGAAAGAAACAACACAGACTCAATCTAAGATGGCCCTAGTCTTGACAAGATCTTGGTCAGCATCTCTTGAACCATATTGTTGTGTCCTTCTTGCCTCACCATGAAAGCGCTATACTCAGCATTGAGTGAGCTTTGCTCATCCTGTCTCCTCTGAATTTCTTCCAGGGTCCTTGCAAGACGAGAAGATTCACCAGAAGAAGTTTCAACGCTTTCAACCACAGGAATAGCAACTTGATCTGTAGCTTCCATGGATAGATCATTTGCAGGGATTTCCTCAACAGGAACAGTTTTAGCAACATGATCTTCAGCATCTGCTTCTTGCATAGAAGCATCTCCATATTCTGCAGCAGGAATTTCCGAGTCTCCATTCTCAAGTGCCTGAAGAATGGCAGCTAGATTCCTGGGAGCAGAAGGACCTTCAACTTCTGGTGGGTCAACAACTTCTGGAATGACCAAGCTTGGGTCTTTCTCAGACGGGTTTTCCCTCAGATAGTCAAAGAGAGTCTTGAAGTCTCCTAGCAAAACAGGATAATCAGGAAAAAAGATAACAATATCCCTGCATGGATTTGCTTCCATTTCAGCAGCCAGTCTTAATTGTTCCATCTCATCCAAGAAGGGCTTCTCTTCTAAAAGATATCTTCCTTTGAGACGAGCAAACCAGAAGTCTTCATAATTCCTCAGAATTCCACGAGGCCGTGGGGCAGCAGCTACACAGGCTTCCTGAAGTTCTAAAAACAGAGCATCTGATTCTCTGCGAAAGATCCTCCAGAAGTTCCGCATAGCAACATCATTCAATCCAGAACTTTCAGCAATTCTGAGAGTATCAAAGGTACTTCTGAGATTCCTCTTTATGTTTTCAAAAACTACACCAATAGGATATACAGGGCGGGATTTTATTTGGGTTTTTGAAAAGGCAGGGTTGGAAGTGAAGTACGGATGAGGTTCTCTATCCAACCTATAAGAAGATTCTGCTTCAGTATCAGAATCTAACACTACCACTTCAGCTTCAGGACGAGGCTTGGGAGTGTAGTTGCAATCACGGAGCAGCTGCTCATGTGATGCAGAGGTTGGAAAAGGAGAATCACAAGGATTGTTTTGAGAGGTGGAGGGAGTATGTTCAAGAGTGGCATTGAGAGAAGGTTGAGATGGAAAGAGAGTTTGAAGGGGTGGTATATCCAGAACAGGATTTATGGTAGGTGGAGAGGAAGGAATGGTTAAAGGAGAAGATGGAGGTGTAAGAACATGGACAAAAACAGGTGATTCTGATGTGGCTTTTTCTGGTTCAGGTGTAGGGACAATCTCTATTGGTGCAGCTTCTGAACAAACAGCAGGAACAGAATTGGGTTCAGAAATGCATATACCTTTGGAACCTCTCAGAAAGGCTTTGGCCACATCCTCAGTCTTCTTCTGCTTCTTACTCTTCGGCTCTTCAATAATCTTTGTTTTGCCGCTAGCGATTTCTTTTCTTCTGACATATGCCAGAACTTCTGGTTGATTCTCAGCCTCTTGAGAGATATTTTCTTCATCAGATTCTTGAATAATAATCTTTCTTTTTCTGATTTTCTTCTTCTCAACAACTTCAACAATCTCAGCATCGTTATTTGACTTCTTCTTCTTTTTCTCAGCTTCCTTCTTTTTCTTCTCAAAATCAGCAGAGACAGCCTTAGCAACCTTTGCAATGACTTCTTCTGGGATCACTTCTTTATTAGTGGTAGCAGCAGGATGATCAAACTTTCTTTTGGTCCTTTCTTCCTTCTTACGATTCACTTTAATAGGAGCACCTTTGTCTTGATCTTTAAGACTCTTATCCTCTTTTTGTGACTTCAGATACTTAGTTCTGACTTCAGGTACCTCACTATTGAAGAAGGTTTCAAAGTCATCTAGTACTGGTTTTCTTCTGATTCTTGTTCCAGCTAGAGGTTGAGGAACTTTGAGGATAGTGTCAATTATTTTCATCTTCTTTAGAGAAAACGCATTCAGACAAGCTCCAGAGGTGACAGCAAGGTCTTTGATAATACCTTCAGACTCCAGACTCTCAACAATCTTGGAATGCACCAGAAGGTTTGTAATAATTCTACCAAAAGGAATGATTGTTCCACCATTTTCTTTTCTGAAAGCGTTTCTGGAATCCTTTACTGCTTTCCACATATGGTTGAAGATAATGTAAATCGCATCAACCTTCTTCTGAGTGGCAATGCAATAAAGAATATACCTTTGATCATTACTGATGAAATCCGAGGCATGTGTTGATTTCCTATGGTAGAAACACCCAAGAAGGATCTTTGTCCAGATTCTGTAGACATCTCTCAATTCCTTGACGTATTTTGTTTTCTTGATATTTGGATAAAGAGTGGATAGGACATCTCCCATATCTGCCCTTTGATCAAACTCATAAACCCCTTCAGGGTTTTTCAGATCAAACATCATTCTTAGGATGTTTTCAGTAATAACAACAAACTTTCCATGGACGAAAGAAAGTATAGATTTTGGAGCAACCACAGCATGTACCCAGAACTCCTTGACAAGATCCGGATAAACTGGACCAACGAACTCAGCGAACAACGAGGTCCATCCTTGAAAGATGATGTCTTCTTTAAGGTGAAATTGGTTTTCTTCAAGGTTGTCAAAGTCAACCATGAGTTCACACAGAACTTCCAATTCATCTTTAGGAATGGAGCATGCAACAACAGGAGTGAGTTGCAAAGTTTCTTCTTGGAGATGATGAGGAACAGATGACTCAGCATTTTGGGATGAGAAGGCAGCCATGGATGCAGAATGAACAAAAACGAACAAGAAAAGCGGACTGGGTTTTCGATTAGGGTTTTTAGAAAACGGCTAAGAACTTTTCAAACGAGAGAATGCAAGGAGAGAGAGAGAGAGAGACAAAGGAGCGAAAAAGATGTAAGATATGATTTGAAAAGAATATATAGAGACGGATTTGAAAAGGAAAATAATAAGAAATATAAACTGAACAGTTCCAGAATCAAAAGAAATCAATTTTATTAAATGATGAGTGACGTAAGGAGAGAGAACGTGGTAAATGAAATGATTTAAAACAGTTACCTAGGTCAGCGTCTTTTCAACTGCACGCTTTGTACTAACCGTACAGACACGTGTTCATCATCAGATAATAGATGACAGCTGTAAATTTCAGAATAGACTTTACGCCTTCAGATTCTGATCACTGCTTCTGATCTGATCAAGTTTCTCTTCTGGAAACACTCCTTCTGAAGTGTGTTGATATAAATCTGAATGATCTTCTGATCCATTACTTCTGATATACACAGCTTCTGGAGATTCACTTCTTTGTTCTGCAGCTTCTGATACGACAAAATTGTATCTGCAGAAATTCTTAAGCTGCTTTGTTTCATCAGAAACAAGTTTATCATCAAAACCAGATATTTATTGATTCGTCCACAATCAATGTTTCAATGTTGTATATTCTGTAGCATTTAGAGCATTCAGAATAATCAAGAATGAAACATCAATGCTTTAGAGACAAACAAAACAGATGGTTCCAAGACTAATAAACTTTCTTTTCTGAATTCCTACAAACATAGTTTCTTCAACAGATTTAAGAACCAGAACTTGGAAGACAATCTTTCTTCCCTTCAAGTGTTGAGACCAACTTGAGTCCAGGTGACATGTCATGTTGATTTTTATCTTCCTTGTCGCCAAGAGAATCTGCAAAAGAAATAGTCTTTTTCTTTGGTACCCACATTTTCTTGGGTCCTTTCTTGTTAGTTCTCCTCAAGTTCTGATTGAACTTAGGTTTAACATTGTAAGCAGAAGGAGGAACAGCATGATAATTTTTAATGTGAGTTTCATGATATTTCCTAGGTTGTGTCACATGCTTTTTGGTGTGTGTTATGTGAAAACTTTGAGCATGTGAAGTGTGCCTAATATCATGGGAGTGGCCATACTTGAACTGATCATACAATGGCTTGTATGTGAATTTCATTTCATCAACAGGTTCAAGTTTGTATGGGGTTTCACCCTCAAAACCAATGCCAACTCTTTTGTTTCCAGACACAGCATATATCATAGAAGCTAGCTGACTTCTGCCAATACTTCTAGCTAAGAACTTCCTGAAACTTAAATCATATTCTTTCAGAATATGGTTTAGACTAGGAGTGGATTTTTCTGAATCAGAAGGAGATCCAACATTATTGGATAATTTTAAAAGTTTTTCTTTTAATTCAGAATTCTCCAACTCAAGCTTCTTTGTTTCAAATTCAAATAGCTTTTTCAGCTTTTTGTATTTGAGACTAATCTGAGACTTGAGTTCCAGAAGTTCAGTTAGACCGGAAACTAACTCATCTCTAGTAAGTTCAGAAAATACCTCTTCAGAATCTGATTCTGATGTAGATTCTGATCCGTCATCTTCTGTCGCCATCAGCGCACAGTTAGCCTGCTCATCTTCAGAGTCTGAATCATCTTCTGACTCATCCCAGGTTGCCATAAGACCTTTCTTCTTATGAAACTTCTTCTTGGGATTTTCCTTCTGAAGATTTGGACATTCATTCTTGAAGTGTCCAGGCTCATTGCATTCATAGCACATGACCTTCTTCTTGTCAAATCTTCTGTCATCAGAAGATTCTCCACGTTCAAATTTCTTTGAACTTCTGAAGCCTTTGAACTTCCTTTGCTTGGTCTTCCAGAGTTGATTTAGCCTTCTGGAGATTAAGGACAGTTCATCTTCTTCTTCAGATTCTGATTCTTCAGGATCTTCTTCTCTAGCCTGAAAAGCGTTAGTGCATTTCTTGATATTAGATTTTAATGCAATAGACTTACCTTTCTTTTGAGGCTCATTTGCGTCCAGCTCTATTTCATGACTTCTCAAGGCACTGATGAGCTCTTCCAGAGAAACTTCATTCAGATTCTTTGCAATCTTGAATGCAGTCACCATAGGACCCCATCTTCTGGGTAAGCTTCTGATGATCTTCTTTACGTGATCAGCCTTGGTGTATCCCTTGTCAAGAACTCTCAATCCAGCAGTAAGAGTTTGAAATCTTGAAAACATATTTTCAATGTCTTCATCGTCCTCCATCTTGAAGGCTTCATACTTCTGGATTAAAGCTAGAGCTTTAGTCTCCTTGACTTGAGCATTTCCTTCATGAGTCATTTTCAAGGACTCATATATGTCATAGGCCGTTTCCCTGTTAGATATCTTCTCATACTCAGCATGAGAGATAGCATTCAGCAAAACAGTTCTGCATTTATGATGATTCCTGAAAATCTTTTTCTGATCATCATTCATTTCTTGCCTTGTCAGCTTTACGCCTCTGGCATTTACTGGATGTTTGTAACCATCCATCAGAAGATCCCATAGATCACCATCTAGACCAAGAAAGTAACTTTCCAGTTTATCTTTCCAGTATTCAAAGTTTTCACCATCAAATACCGGCGGTCTAGTATAACCATTGTTACCGTTGTATTGCTCAGCAGAGCCAGATGTAGATGCTGGTGTAGACTTTTCACTTTCATCAACCATCTTTTACTGAAGCGTTTTTCTCTTCCTGAATCTTTTCTAAACACAGTTAAGTGCTTGCACCTTAGAATCGGCGCTCTGATACCAATTGAAGGATAGAAAAACACTTAGAAAGGGGGGGTTTGAATAAGTGTAGCTTTAAAAACTTGACAGATAAAAATAAATTGCACAGTTATTTTTATCCTGGTTCGTTGTTAACTAAACTACTCCAGTCCACCCCCGCAGAGATGATTTACCTCAACTGAGGATTTAATCCACTAATCGCACGGATTACAATGGTTTTCCACTTAGTCAGCAACTAAGTCTTCCAGAGTCTTCTGATCACACACTGATCACTCCAGGAACACTGCTTAGATACCCTCTAAGACTTTTCTAGAGTCTACTGATCCACACGATCACTCTAGTTACAACCTGCTTAGATCACTTCTAAGACTTCCTAGAGTATTCTGATCCACACGATCACTCTAGTTCCTTACAACTTAATGTAATCAATTCTAAGAGTATTACAAATGCTTCTTGAAAGCGATAATCACAAACTGTGATATTTCTCTTAATCGTTTAAGCTTAATCTCACTAATATATTACAACAGCAATGTAGTGAGCTTTGATGAAGATGAAGATTCTGAGCTTTAGATTTGAACAGAGTTACAGCAAGTTGAATATGAGTTGTTTTGGTGCAGAATCGTTAACCTTGCTTCTCATCAGAACTTCATATTTATAGGCGTTGGAGAAGATGACCGTTGAGTGCATTTAATGCTTTGCGTGTTCCGTACAGCATCGCATTTAATGTTATACGCTTTTGTCAACTACCTCGAGCCTTGTTCACGCTGTGTCTACTGACGTAGCCTTTAGTAGCTTTTAACGTTCCTTTTGTCAGTCAGCGTAGCTTGCCACTTGTACTTCCTTCTGATCTGATGTTTGTGAATACAACGTTTGAATATCATCAGAGTCAAACAGCTTGGTGCATAGCATCTTCTGATCTTCTGACCTTGAAGTGCTTCTGAGCGTGATACCATCAGAACTTCAGTGCTTCTGTTCTCTTGTTCTTCTGATGCTTCCATAGACCCATGTTCTGATTCTGCTTCGACCATCTTCTGATGTCTTGCCAGACCATGTTCTGATGTTGCATGCTGAACCCTTTGAGACAAAGCTTCTGAGCGCTGAATTATGCGTACTCTTTATATATATTTCCTGAAAAGGAAATTGCAATGGATTAGAGTACCATATTATCTAAAGCAAAATTCATATTATTGTTATCATCAAAACTAAGATAATTGATCAGAACAAATCTTGTTCTAACATCAACTATTTTGTGTTTTTCTCCCTGAATCTTTTCTCTAACACGGTTAAGTGTTTGCACCTAGAACCGGCGCTCTGATGCCAATTGAAGGAGTGAAAAACACTTAGAAAGGGGGGGATTGAATAAGGGTTTTTTCTCAAAAACGGTAGATAAAAATAAATAACACAATTATTTTTATCCTGGTTCATTGTTAACTAAACTACTCTAGTCCACCCCTGACAAGGTGATTTACCTCAACTGAGGATTTAATCCACTAATTAAACTGATTACAATGGTTCTCCACTTAGAAACACTCTAAGTCTTCTAGAGTATTCTGATCACACCTTGATCACTCTAGGAAATCCTTTTACAATCAATGTAAAAAAAATATTACAAGAGATTCAAATGCTTCTAAATAAGCTATAATCACAAAGTGATTTTTCTCTTAAGTTTAGGATCTAACACTCACTAAGATATTACAAAGTTGTGAGGTTGAAGATGAAGTTCTTATTTGCTTTTGTTTGATTTCAATTTGACAGCGTTTTGGTTCTTTTGCGCAAGAGTTTGTTACTGCTTCTGAATCAGAACTTCTATATATAGGCGCTGAGGAAAAATGATCGTTGGGAGCATTTAATGCATTGCGTGAATAGTACACTGCTGCATTTAATATTTCACACTTTTGTCAACTACCTCGAGCCATGCTTTCTCTGCTTTTACTGACTTTGCCTTTTGTAGCTTCTAACGTTCCTTTTGTCAGTCAGAGATTTGACGTTATAGCCTTTTCATCTTGTACTTGCTTCTGAATTCAGAATATGTAGAATAGACATTTGAATATCAGAGTCTTCAGCTTTGGTGCAGATGCAACTTCTGTCTTCAGACTAGAGAAGTGCTTTGAGAGTGATACCATCAGAACTTCAGAGCTTTCTTTCTGACTGTCATCTTCTGATGCTTTCCAGTTCATGTTCTAATTCTGCAGGACCATCTTCTGATGTCTTGCTAGACAATGTTCTGATGAAGCACTCCAGAACTTCTGGGTCAAAGCCTCTGAGCGCTGATTTTGTGCATACTCTTTTATACTTTTCCTGAAATGGAAAACGTGAATAATTAGAGTACCACATTCTCTTATACAAAATTCATATATAATGTTATCATCAAAACTAAGAATATTGATCAGAACATTTCTTGTTCTAACATGTGGTACCATTTTTGTGAACATTCAGTGTGAAATATATATTGAGTTAAAAGGTAGCGTACCGACAGTGTAAAATTGTTTTACACTGTCATCCAATAAAAATTTATCATTTGTCCATGTCATATAATTTATTAAAAATAGCAGTAAGATTTGACACTTAACATAATTGTGATTGGTTGATAGTATAAAATGTATATCCTTTATTCTCATTTTTTTTTGGATAAAAATCATTCCCTTGTTAAAAAAATTATTTAAAGTAATAGATTTTAAAAACAACGATGTATTGAAGTTGGTTTCAAAATCTATCTTTTGGATAATATTAATTCTTTTCCAAATAATTCCCTTTTTTTTTAAACGAAATTTCAATATCATATAATATTTTTTTCAAAACATGTCTTTTAAAAATATAGAAACAATAGTTTGAAGCTTGTTTTAAATCTTAATTAATATATGAAAAAAATATTTGAAATATTAATATTTTTTCAATATTACTAATTTAGAAAAAGATATATTTATGGTTTAAATTATATTAAAACAGGGTCAAAATAGTATATTTAAAGTGCGCGGCATGAATATTTTAATAAAATATACAATAAAAAGATTTAATATAGTAAATCCAATAATAATGATATAAAATATAATTGAATATTTTTAAAATTTTTATAAATAAAATCATGTTTGACTGCCCTTATAAAAGTATCACAATATTAAATTTCATTAAATCTAAATTTGACTCCCCAAAACGGAAATTTGACTTAATACAATCAATAATAAATAACAATATTTATATGAAAATACATATATTGTTATAAAATAAAGAGAAATAAGATAAAAGAGAAGAGAGAAAAATATAATAATTCTGTATTATTTCATCTTTGTATTTCTACAAAGAGAATGGTTCTATTTATAAGATAATATCTAGACAATGTAATAAATACAAATGGTTACAAATAAGGAATAAAATCATTGGAAACAAATATCCAATTATTCATAACACTCCCTTTTGGATGTTTGTTTTGGATATGCCTCGTTAAAACCTTTACTAGAAAAAACCTAGTGGGAAAAAAATCTAGGGAAGGAAAAAGAGTACAATATCCTTTTAAAATAAATCTATTTCTCCCCCTCGGCTGAACGTTTATTTCTCCCCCTCAGCTGAACAATTATTTCTTCAACGATGAAGACTAATCCTTTTGCACTGAAAGGTCTTATGTAGTGCTAAAAGTTTTTGCATGATAAGATGAACTTGTTGCTATTATATGTTTCACCGATCTTCATGAAATAGTTGTACCACCACATGTAAATAAAAAATAATCTGTTTGTGATCTACCATTGTGCGGATGTGACAAGTAACTTGCATCTGCATAACCTGTTAATTCGAATTTCGATACTTTGGTATAAAACAGACCAATGTCTATTGTACCTCTAAGATAATGAAGTATATGTTTGATTTTGTTCCAATGTCTTCGTGTAGGTGAAGAATTGTATCTTGCTAATATATTAACCACAAATGATATATCATGACATGTATAATTAGCAAGGTACATCAGTGCTCCAATCGCAGAGAGATATGGTACTTCAGGAAGAAGCAATTCTTCATCCTTTTCTCGAGGCCTGAAAGGATCTTTCTCTACATCTAATGATCTAACAACCATTGGAGTAAAAAATGGGTGACATTTTTCCATATAGAAGCGTTTTAACACTTTTTCTATATAGCATTCTTGATGTACAAATATTCCTTTGTCCAAATGTTCAATTTTTAAACCTAGACATAATTTAGTATTTCCTAGGTCCTTCATCTCAAACTCTTTCTTTAAACAATTCATAGCTTTTGGAAGCTCATCAGGTGTTCCAATAATATTTATGTCATCAACATAGACAGCTATTATTGCAAATTCTTTTCCTGATCTTTTTATAAAAATATAAGGACAGATTGAGTTATTTGTATATCCCTCTCTAAGTAAGTATTCACAAAGACGGTTATACCACATGCTTCCAGATTGTTTCAGCCCATTGAGAGATTTGTTCAATTTTATAGAGTAGCTTTTTCGAGATTCAGAATTATGTGCATTTGGTATATTGAACCCTTCAGGGAGTTTCATGTAAATTTCACTATCAAGTGAACCATACAAATAGGCTGTTACAACATCCATCATGTGCAAATTAAGCCCTTCATGTGCTACAAGGCTTATTAAATATCGAAAAGTGCTTGCATCCATTACAGGTGAGTATGTCTCATCAAAGTCAATTCTAGGTATTTGCAAAAATCCTTGAGCAACTAGTCGAGCTTTGTATCTCACAATTTCATTATTTTCATTTCGTTTTCGCACAAAAACCCATTTGTATCCAACTGGCTTCACACCTTGAGGTGTTCGCACTACAAGTCCAAAAACTTGTCTTTTGTAGAGTGAGTTCAATTATGCTTCAATTGCATCTTTCCATTTTGGCCAATCCTCACTTTGTCTATAATTTTTAATAGACGTTGGTTCATGATCCCCGTTGTCAATTATCACATTTAGCGCTATATTGTATGAAAAAATATCATTAATGTCGACTTCATGTCGGTTCCATTGTATTCCATTTTGGACATAATTTATCGAGATCTTTTTATTTTATATTTCAAGTACTTGATTAGTTCTTCTAGAACTGAAAAATAAATTATGTCAAAGTGCTCTTAGAATTTTCATATTCTCACTTGGGTCATCTTTAACTTTAGTTTCTTTTCTTAATAGAGGACTTTTAACATTGGAACCGACTTTCATACCACGCTTCAGGCGCGGCTACAACTCATTTGCAATATGAGCTTATCCAATAGGAGAATCCACTTTGAGTGGAGTATTAATAGTTGGTAATTTGTTTCATAAACTTTGCAAATGAACAATATTTTGAACTTTTGGTTCATATGAGTTTGTACGAGGATCAAGACAACAATTTATTTTATCAATTGAACTTCTGGTTCACATTTGAACTTTTGATTCACACTTTCAATTGCTTATTCCCTGCCCCTAATATTGAGAAAATTAATTTATCAATTGATAGTCAGCCTACTAGGCTTCAAACAAGTATCCAATTATTGGATCAAGATACATCCTCAAATAAAGGATTCAGATGAAAGATATTTTCTCAATATTTTTCAAAACTCATCTTAGTCTACTATATTGGAGCAATTGAATAATCACAGCACATCCAAAATTTTACTTAGATGAGAGATATTAGGTAATTACCCTAAAATAATTTGTACGTTAAGAGGAGAATTAACATATACTATCATGTTGGCTTAATGTGAATGAATATATTAATATTCGTATTTTGTGTTTCAAATATCATGATCTTACAATTATCAATCATACAATTAACTTTAGACATCTAAAGAATGGATCTTCGGGTCCATTTTTTTTATGAACATATGCTACAAGATGTTCGATATTAATTTTAATATGCGATACTTATCAATAAAGTTCTGAAAAATTCAGAAACTAAAATCTTAGTCTAAGAAAACAACTTCACAAATTTTTGGTTGTGGTGAGTAGACAATAACTATTTGCATAATATTTTAGTCGATGCAATAATTAATGTCATGAAAAACTAAATTTCTCATATTTTTATTTTCCTTTAGAAACACACAAAATTTATTGGATTGAAGAAACTTCTGGTTCTTCAATACTACTTTTCGCATACTAATACATTCAGGATTGAAGAAACTTCTGGTTCTTCAATACTAGTTTTCACATCATAATAAATTCGAGATGACCCAACCGATTTTTCCAACATTCTTAAATTTAATTTGTAAACTTCTGGCTTACAATTATGCTTATATTTTATGCATGTTTAATTTGTCAAATTTGATTTGTAAACCGATTATGCTTGTTTACAATATATATATATATATATATATATATATATATATATATATATATATATATATATATATATATATATATATATATATTGAAAATATAATTGGAATTTTGTTGTTATCAAAACATCAAGATTAATTTTCATTTGATTTAATTGTTATAAACTAAATCTAACGAAAAAAAATTATTCATTAATAACTAAATAAAATAAAATAAATATCATAAGCAAAATTTCAATAGAATAATATAATGAATAAATAAGAATCCGAAATACCAATATGGATATTAAGACACTATCATTACAATATAATATTTTAAACTGCTATATTAAAAATAAATGAATATAATAAAAAATGTGAAGATATTTTTGAAAGTATTTTCTTGATTGTCTGATTCTTATAGAATTGACCAATTTTTTTCAACAACGATCAACAAAAAATTATAATTCTTCAAAGATTTTTTATATTAAAATATTAGTTCTTTTGGAACAATTGCCCAATCATCATAAATGATCATGATATTTAAATTCTTTTTATTGTTATTGGATCGCATTTGTCATATACAAATGCAATGATTGAAGAAAATTGTGATATACAATTATAAGAAAATATGTAATTAAGCCAAAATATTATCATATAAATCAAATTATATATACATATCATATGTAGGTATATATATATATATATATATATATATATATATATATATATATATATATATATATATATATATATATATATATATATATATATATATATATATATATATATATATATATATATATATATATATATATAGATACTAGGTAATTAGTTATATACACCAATACAGTGCTTCATCCAAATTGATGATTATGATAACAAAGTAATAAATATTTTGATATATCGACATAAATTTAAGGATATATATTTCTATTTATAAATTCTATATCCAAAAGATATACTGTTTATCAAAATTGTTTTTAATTAGGAATCATGTTCCAATATGTTCTATATCTATATGTTCCAGTATTAAAAAAAGGGTAATGCTAACTTGTGCCCCAAGGGCACATGTTTAGAAATCTATAAATAGAATGTTTGTGTTGGATATAGAAACTTTGTGTTTGAAAATTGTGTATTAATTTGATTAAAAGTTGATAGTTAATTTATTTATTTACTTTTTCAATACAAACATTCCATTTATATTTTCTTATCATGTGCCCTTGGGGCACAAGTTAGCATTACCCTTAAAAAAATAATCTTATTCTATATTCATCATCTCAAATCTAATATAATTATAGATAATTATGCTATATCAACTTTTGCTCTCTTAATTCCATTGCTTATTAAAAAAATATATATATATGTTTAAGTATTAAAAAAAAAAAATTTCAGCACATATAATGAAAATCTCTTTTTTTTTTTTCCGCGACATATATGATGAATATTTTTTTTTCATAGGAAATATATTGATATAGGATAATTATCTATAATTATATTAGATTTGAGATGATGAATATAGAATAAAAATATTTTTTTAATACTGGAATATATTGATATAGAACATATTGGAACATGATTCCTACTTGAAAACAATTTTGATAAACATTATATCTTTTGGATATAGAATTTATAAATAAAAATATATATCTTTAAATATATGTCCTTATATCAAAATATTTATTACTTTGTTACTATAATCAAAATATATATCTTTGAATATTTTTTTTCATAGAAAATATATTGATATAGGATAATTATCTATAATTATATTAGATTTGAGGTGATGAATATAGAATAAAAATATTTTTTTAATACTGGAATATATTGATATAGAACATATTGGAACATGATTCCTACTTGAAAACAATTTTGATAAACATTATATCTTTTGGATATAGAATTTATAAATAAAAATATATATTTAAATATATGTCCTTATATCAAAATATTTATTACTTTGTTACCATAATCAAAATAGTAAATTTATTTTTTTTGGTGTTAACCGACCGGTATCCGCGGGGAAAGGGGCCCCACGTGACTAATCCGGACCCGGGCTCGGAGGCGACGGCACCGTGGTCCCAGGGCGTTTTTGACTCCAGTCGGGATCGAACCCGGGTACTAGCCGGTTCCGTCCCTTTTTGGAGAAAGCTCATTTGCCAACTGAGCCAACCCTTTGAGGTTCAAAATAGTATATTTAAAGTGTGCGGCATGAATATTTTAATAAAATATACAATAAAAAATTTAATATAGTAAATCCAACAATAATAATATAAAATATAATTGAATATTTTTAAAAAATTTATAAATAAAATCATGTTTGACTGCCTTATAAAAATATCATAATATTAAATTTCAGTAAATCTAAATTTGACTCCTCAAAACAGAAAATTGACTTAATACAATCAATAATAAATCACAATATTTATATGAAAATACATATATAACGTTTTCATTTATGTTAAAACACATGTTATCCCATTTTACACACAATTAAAAAAATAACGTTTTCATCAATGTAAAATTTATTTAAAAAAAAATGTATGTTCCTTTTTTCATTTATTTTTCTTTATAAATATTTTTTGTTTTCTATATATAAGTGTATAATGAACTTGTTAATCTCACATCTATACAGAAATAAAATATAAGGTGAAATTAACCCTACGCAATGGCCTCTCGTTATTTCTTGATTTTGTGCTTTGCTTTCATTTTGCTTTCAGGTAATAGAAACAAATTTTATTTGTCTCTTTAATTTATTTTTATGTATTAATTTATCAGAAATTTTGATACTATTTTCTCTATATTTGTGTTCTTAGTTTTCTGATTTTTAAAAAAACCTCTATCTTTTTAGATTAGTATGATTCAAGAGTTTATATCATATAAATTTTTAATTTTTATGAATTTGATAATTCACATATAACAAAAATCTATAATTATGTGTTTTGCTAAAGCCATAATGGTGGTATATAAATATATTATATACATTTAACTTTATTTTTGTTGTAGGTTTCGCAAATAGTTTGGGTCCAAACCCAAACTGCTCTGAGGTATGCACAAATGTTCAAGAGTGCAATAAAGAATGCTCTAATAGAGGCTTCAACAATGGTGGTTACTGTTTAGGAATGGGACTTCAACCTAAGTATGAACTTTGTTGCTGTAAATAAAACACAAATATCCACCTTTAGAACTTGGGAAAACTTTGAACTTGATTAGTGTAATAAAAAAAGTTCTGCAAATAAATGGAAAAGCATATGAGTTTTAATTTTGTAGTCACTCAGTTTAAAATCATGCTTTTGTCTATTCAGATGTGTTAAATTATAATTCCTGGTGTAAAAAGATTTGTTTTGTTTAGAAGTGTGGATACAGTTTTTTACACACAGATTTGTTTTAGATCTAGATAAATTTAATTTAGATTTAAAATAGATTAGATTTGATTTAGTTCTAAAATATGTATTTTGCGCTTTAATAGTTTTGGGCTTTGGCGTAGAAAGCAAGCTAACCTAAATCTATAACTAGAGAGTAACCCTCATTATTTTGTAATCAGGTCAAAAAGGTTGTATTCATAAAATTTGTAGTTGCAAGTGAATAATAAAGTTTTCCATAATTTGTATGCAGAGAGTTACTCTGCAGAAACCCTAATCTCTTTTCTTCTTTAAATTTTCTTTCTTATTTTCATCGTTATTGTGTGAGTGATAACAATCTTGTTCATCAAGATTGGTAGAAATTCATCATCTATATTGGTGGATTTCCAACATCTGGTATCAGAGTCTTGGTTCGAGAAAGAGACCGAGTTAATTGTATCGAAATGCCTAGGAGGTGGTGTCTCGTTGCAAGGTGAGCATTGTGGACTCACACTTGAGGGGGAGTGTTAGAATAATAATGAAAGTGTGAGTAAGTGGGAAAATAGTCCATTGGATAGGAATGTGGTGACTTAAGCATTTATAAGTGGGAGAACCCAGTCACCTATCACCTTAAGGTTTTGGGTGAATAAGTGGTGTGTCTCTCACAAAGGTACCTAGTCTTACACTACGTATCAATGCTCCCTAGTGAAAAACTCCCCCAACAAATGGTATCAAGAGCTCCGGTTTATCGATTAAGGGAAGAAGAAAAAAATCATGATGGTGGTGAATTATGGGAATGGAAATTATCCATCAAGTCTACCAAGATAACTATGAGAATTGGTGCAAACAGATGAAAGTTCTATTCAGGTGTCAAGGTCTTTGGGATCTTGTTAAGGATGGAGTAGGAGAGCTTGAAGAAGACGCTTCAGAAGAAGAAATAGAAGAACACGAAGAATTGGAGAAGAAGATTTATAAAGCACTCTTTATAATTCATCAATGTCTGAGTCCAAACAACTTTAAAAAGGTTAATGATTCTTAATTTACAAAAGAAGCTTGGGAGATTCTTGAAAAGTCTTTTGGAGGCGTAGAGAAGGTGAAAGAGGTAAGGTTACAAACTCACAAAAGAATGTATGAATTACTCCAGATGGAAGATAGAGAAAGCATAACTGATTTCTTCACTAGAGTTACGAAACTAGTGAATCAAATCAAGATATGTGGAGACGTGTTAACAACAAAAGCTGTTGTTTCGAAGATCCTGAGGTCTCTGGCCCCTAAGTTCGATCACGTGGTGGTGGCCATAGAAGAGTCGAAGGATTTGTCAAAATTGACAAAAGAAGAGCTACAAGGGATACTTGAATCTCATGAACAACGAATGGTTGAAAGAGCTGTAGGGAAGTCGAAGAGTGATGTGGCTTTGCAGGATCAGTCGAAAAACGAAAAGAAAGGCAAAGGAAGTTGGAATGGAAATAAAGGTAGAGGTGGCTACAACAATTCGACTGGTCAAAGTCAGCAAGAAGGAAGCTGGTCAAATTAGAGAAAACCCTCATACGAAAGAAATCAAAGAGGTGGTGCTGCATGTAGAGGAAGAGGCGGTGGTCGAAAGCCTGGCAAGAGTCACATTCAGTGTTTCAATTGTCAGAAGTATGGTCACTATTCTACAAAGTGTTCAAAAAAGAATAAGGATCAAGAAAGTGATGCAAATTTTGCAAAACAAGAAGAAGAAGAAGAAGAAGAAGAAGAAGAGATGATGTTGATGGTCACAACAAAAGATGAAGATGAATTCAAGGACCAATGGTACTTGGATTCAGGATGCTCATCACACATGTCTGGAAGGAAAGATTGGTTTGTCAACATAAAGCCCTTAATGAAGAACATGGTGAAATTCACAAATGACAATACTCTAGCAGCTGAAGGTATTGGAGACGTTCTAATTATGAGGAAAGATGGAAAAAGGTCAGTAATTTCCAATGTGTTGTACATACCAGGCATGAAGAGCAACTTGCTCAACATTGGGAAGTTGGTCGAAAAAAACTATAAAGTGTCGATCGAATACAAGATGGTGAGAGTCGTCGACGCAAGTGGAAGGTTAATCTTGAAGGCTCCTATGTCTCAAAATAGAACCTTCAAGTTCGAACTCGATGTGATGGAGCATAAGTGCCTTTCGACTGCAGCTAGCAGAGATGAATGGATGTGGCACTATCGACTAGGTCATCTCAACTTCAAAGACATCAGAGACTTGAAAAGAAAGAATATGGTTTCAGGATTGCCAAAAATCGACATTCCAAACGTGGTATGTGAGGAATGTGTGCAGGTGAAGCAGCACAAGAATAGCTTTAGCAAGGATGCAGGAAGTAAGTTGAAGGCTATTCTCGAAATCATATACTCTGATGTATGTGGTCCTATCCAGGTGGATTCAAATGGAGGTAACAAATACTTTGTTACATTCATAGATGATTTCAGTCGAAAACTGTGGACTTACCTGATCAAGAAGAAAAGTGAAGTGATAGAGGTATTTGTCAAGTTTAAATCAATGGTCGAAAGACAAAGTGGGCGAAAGCTCAAGGTTCTAAGAATTGATGGGGGTGGAGAATATGTGTCGAAAGACTTCGACATATTATGTGAGAAAGAAGGGATTATGCATGAGGTGGTGCCACCCTACACTCTACAGCAGAATCGAACTGCAGAAAGGAAGAATCGAACCATCATGAATAATGAGAAGTATGTTGAAAGGCAAGAATTTACCTAAAGAATTTTGGGGTGAAGCTGTGTCGACCGCAACATATATTCTGAATAGATGTCCGATGAAGAAGCTAGAAGGAATTACTCTAGAAGAATGTTGGTCTGGGGTGAATCGTAGCTTGAGTCATATGAAAGTATTTGGATCTATAGCACATAGACATGTGCCAGATCAATTGAGATGAAAACTTGATGACAAGTCGAGTCAGATGATCGTAATAGGTTATCATTCGACTGGAGGTTACAAGTCGTTCGACCCAGCGAATAAGAAAGTTGTGATCAGCAGGGACGTGATCATAGATGACCTTAAAGAATGGGATTGGACTGAAAACATCAAGAAAGATTCAGTGGGAATCTTACTCGAAGAACCAGAAACTCAAGTCGAAAGAGAAGTTCGACAAGAGGAGGTTAAAGATCTACCAAGTACAAGCATAGCTCAGAGAACTAGACACATGCCTGCAAGGTGAGCTGGTACATTACGCTTTTTATGCAGATGTCGAACCTGTCAATGGAGCTGAGGCATTGAAGGATTCAAAGTGGGTGAAAGCTATGAATGAGGAATTGAAGTCCATCGTTGACAATAGCACTTGGTCACTTGTCGAATTGCCTTAAGGCAAGAAGGCAATTGATGTGAAGTGGTATACAAGTTGAAGTGTAATCCGAAAGGAGAAGTGACTCGACACAAGGCAAGGCTTGTGGCAAAAGGATTTCCTCAGAAATAAGGAATTGACTTTGATGAATTATTTGCACCTGTTGCTATAATCGAAACAATCAGGTTGGTTGTTGGTCTAGCAGAAATGAACAGTTGGCACATATGTCAGATGGACGTGAAGTGTGTATTCCTGAATGGACCCTTACACGAAGAAGTCTATGTTGCACAACAAATTGGGTTTGTGAAACATTGCGAAGAAAGAAAGGTGTACAGGCTGCATAAAGCCTTATATGGACTTAAACAAGCTCCAAGAGCTTAAAATAAGAAGATCGACGGTTTCCTAAGGGAGAAGGAATTTGTGAAGTGCACAACTGAACATGGGATATGTAAGAAGAAGCAATAGTGAATTTCTTATACTATGCCTCTATGTCGATGTTTTTTTGATAACAGGTAGCTACAAAAGTGAGATCGAAAACTTCAAAGGTAATCTTAGCAAGGAATTCGAAATGTCTAATCTGGGTGACATTTCATATTTCCTTGGAATTGAGTTCTACAAGAGTAGTAGAGGCTTAATGATGCATCAGCGAAGATATGCAAATGAAATTCTCAAGAGATTTGAGATGGAAGAATGCAATTCGACTTCGACACCGGCTAAAACAAGATTGGAACTGTCGAAGAACCCAGATGAAGATGACGTCAACCCAACCCAATACAGAAGACTTATTGGATCATTAAGATACCTTTGTCATACAAGGCCTGACTTAGCATACAGTGTAGGTATGATAAGTAGATTCATACAGAAGCCAGAGGTATCACACCTAGCTAGGGGTGTTTGCGATGCGGTTTGGTTCGGTTTTGAGCATTAAAGTCATCCTAACCGCGAGATAAAAATGCATGTGGTTTGGTTAAGTTCGATTGGTTTTTAAAAAATCATCCAAACCAAACCAAACCAAACCAAACCAATGCGGCTAGGATCGGTTCGGTGGGTTGCTGTTTACACCATAAAATAAAACTGTACTGAAATAAAAGAAAAAAAGGAAAGTATTTTAATGTCAAAATAATATATCATATAAAAAGAAAACTGTACTGAAATTATATTGATGCAATTAGCAATTTCCTTCTCATAACATTGATGCAATCATCAAAAGAATCAGTTTTTCATAAAAAGGAAATTGCATCAAAAGAAATTATATTACAGTACCAAGCTTTCCATACAAAAGAAATTACATATATGATATTCCGTTCTCCATACCAATTACTACCAAAATAAGTTTTAAATATAACATTATCTTCATCACAATACCAAAAGAAATTACATTACACTGTAATGTAATGATTATAGTATCAATTACTACCAAAATAAGTATTAACTATAAAATTGTCTTCATCATAATACCAAAAGAAATTACATTGTGCAAATTGTGTCAGATTACACCAAAGTAACATTGTCTCCATCTCCATGACTCCCTCTATATATCATAATTGAGAAAATTGTGTCAGATTAATTAACTTAAGAATAAAAAGATTTGAAAAATTGAAAAAAATCAAACATACCATTTTATTTTCTTTTGTAGCACATCTACTAATCAGAGTCAATATCAGAAAGCCTCTCATTCAATTGTGGAATCAGAGCTAATTCTAAGAATGTATCCAATATAACAAAAGTTAGACATAACAAACAATTAAATTTGAATAAAATAGAATCAATTATATACATATATACCTTCTTCGATCTTCTCTAAATCTTCCAAATGCTCCTTAATATCAACTGACAAAGGTGAAGATCTTAACCAATTTTGTGCACAGATTAAATCTTCAACAGTGTGAGGTGTAAGAGAGCTCCTATAACAACTAAGAACTCTACCCCCTTGTTGCACCCCAAAATTTGCCCATCTAATTTTACTACTAACTAGCTTATGTTTTCCCATTTCATATGCATCTCCCCATTAGGTCATCTAGCACATCATTCATTCATTAATCAGTAACTTGGCATGGGATCAAAGGTTTTGGGACAAATTAGGGTTTCATTATCTTTTGTAAGTTTGCTTCAATTGAAGTTCTCCTGGAATATGGATCAGGGTTTATTTCCCTATCCCGTATAATGATAAAGAGCTCAGAGGAATATCATAATGAGGTTTATTTATTCGTCTATGTGTCATAAATAAAGAAGCAGGTGGTATGTGATATTTAGCTATATGGACTTCATGGTTCATTTATATGAGCAACCAAATGAAATTCTTGGCTTGGAGCTCGTTTCCTTAAATAATTAATGATCAGTTGGGTTGTTGGACTTATCTCGTGGATTAATGATCAGGTGTTTTCATGGGTCGAGAAGTCTATTCTTTCTTTAAAGGATTATATTCATCCATTTTGATATGACAATACATTGGAATCTCATTAGGAACTCATGTTGTAAATTATAAAGAGACTTGGACGTTTTGAGTATATTATAAAGAGACTTGTAAATGATAAATGCATGATGATTATGATGACAATGATGATCCTAATGTTTAAGCTATGGTGGGATCTCAGTGGTCAAAATTTGGGGTACAACAGGGAGATTTGAGTTTCTAATGCCATGTTGTGAGTCGCTAGAGACTCGACCATAGTAGTCATCTGCCTGAGGGTTTCATTAAAATGGATACTTTGTTTGCTGAACTCTTCATTTTGGACAGTTTGTGCCTCTACAAGGTGCTCCATCATAGATTCTAACCTAGAGTGAGTTAGCACCTCTTTGGAATCCTCCATTGATGCTCTGAAGTTGAAATTATGGGATTCTTGTGGTTCCTCAAAGTAGGTTAGTGTCACATTTTGTGTTTCCAAAAAGTGCTTTGTCATCATAGATGTTTCATTAAAATTGTCCATTATTATTTCGAGATCGAATGTATGGGATTCTGGTGTCTCCTCAAAATATTGGTTGTGGTGATTGTACAGGAAATTCGGTTGAGGATAGGTTTGGTTGGAATTATAAAATTCTT
The DNA here is from genome assembly GCF_029867415.1 of Vicia villosa. NCBI lineage: Eukaryota > Viridiplantae > Streptophyta > Magnoliopsida > Fabales > Fabaceae > Vicia > Vicia villosa. The sequence goes on from NW_026705567.1 coordinate 559,336, forward strand.
GCGACTCCTCAAAATGTTGGGATTGGTAGTTGAAGAGGTAATTTGGGTGAGAATCTTGTAGCGATGCATTGAAATTCTCCAGTAGTATTTCGAGGTCGAATTTATGGGATCCAGGTGATTTTTGGGTAATATATAGTAGTTAATGAAAAAGTGCCTTAGTCTCTACTGCGTAACTAAAAGAGTTATGATATCGACTTAAATAGTCCCTGGCAACGGCGCCAAAAACTTAATCGTGACTTTATGTGTCTATTAATCGGGAGACTGCAAGTGCACAGTCGTGTCGTGTAGTTTTAAAAGATATCGAATCCACTGGAACTATGAATCGATCTACCGTTATCTAAGGTTACTATGTAAAGCTAAGGATAGTGATATTTGAATTATGTTTTAGGGGGAAATAAGACTTAGATCTAGATAATATATTGATGCGCGGATATCGGTATGTAACTCGTCTAACTTAGGTGATACGAAGTTCCATTGGCCAGTTTCTTTATCAAATCAAAAATCTTTATTAAATATGTTCGTTTAAAAGTCCTCCTCTCAAACTCTCGCTCTATGGACTTAGACTACGATCCTAACTCATAATGTACGCTCTCACTGTCCCATCAGATTTAGAAACGCTTTTTGAAAACAACAGAATTAATAAAATGCCTTTTTCATGTAAATATTATTTACTTAAAAACCCTTGTCTCAAACTCTCGCTCTATTGACTTAGATTATGCTAATATTCCCTAACGTACGCTCTCGTTGTCCCGTCGAGTTTAAAAACACTTTTTGAAAATAAATAAATATCTAATTAGTTTTAATACTCCCTCGCTGTCCTTAAAACTAATGTCCAGTGTCCACTATCTGGTTAAATATCTCAAACTCTCGCTCTGTTGATTTCTAACCTTAGTCCAGTTTTAAAATCGCAAACTTCCGCTCTGTTGATTTTATAAACTTTTAATAAGTTCATTTAGACACTAAAACCAGAAAAAGGTAATTTTCAATAAAACAATATTTAGGCCAGTTTATTTCGGATCCCTTCGGCTATATTAATTTAGCCAGACATACTTATTAAATTAAACATGCATAAACAATAATAATTCATATATTTAGGCATATTCACTGATTTATAAGCAAGAAACATAAAACTATAAATTAAATAAATGATAGAAATAAAAACATGAAAAATATAACTTGAATTAATTCTTGAACTTGAAATAGAGAACACGCCACCACAAGCCGGATGGATCTGTTCTTAAAATTCTTCGATCAAATAATGAAAACAAGGAATTAAAATACTATGATCTAACGTAAGGTTAGATCCAGTAAAAATTACACAATAGTTTCTGGTGTAGAAACTATTGTGAGAAAATAAATATATGCCTAGTCTATGAAAAAGAGAAGAAAAATAATAAATGGAAATAAGCTTCAATGCTAGAAAAATAATGCCGGAATCGAAAGTTGGTGGCTGGGACAAAAGATGGTCCAACCCCTTTTACATGAATACTCTCCTCTTTATATAGTGGGAATTGTTGGAAGTTATCATGTGAGAGGTAGTGGAGATAGTGGAGATCATGGTTGAAAATTTGAGAAAATATAGGACACGAATGAATACATGGAATTGTCCACGAAAATAGTGGAGAAAATGGTTAAGTGGCGGGTCCCACATGCTTTTGGAGACGGTCGTCTTAGATAGATGACGTGGATAAGCATTTGGAGGCGTCTTGAGAAGTAGTGGGCTGGCCCACTTTGGCTGGGGGCGGGCGCCTCAAGCCCTTTGCCAATTTGGAGGCGGGCGCCTCCACTTCTAAGGAGGGGAATTGGGCTTCGTATCATTCTATTTTCTCTCTTTCACTCTTGCACCTCCACTTGCTATTTCACCTCCCCTTGAATTCTTTTGCTTTTTAAATCAATTATTTCTCCATTTCTTCTTCTTTTGCCAAGTACTTCTTGCATGAACAAAATACCTGAAACAATAGAAATACCAGCATAATACTAAAATAAATTAATTTAATTAAACAAAAATACTAACATTATTTATGAGAATCGAATCAAATATGCTATATAAATTCGTGTTATCAATCGTCAGTATGAGTTGACATCTTTCTCACGTACATAACTAGATGAGCCTGAGGACAAGAACTTCCTTTGTACTTTTTTTAATTCAGGGATCTCGAATTTGACAGGTACTTTCACATTTGGAACAAGGCATAGATCATGCACATCCTTTCCAAACAACTCTTTCCCACGAAGGGCTAAAGTGAAGATAGACTAGACCTAGACATCCAAGCCTCCATATCTGGTGAGAGAATAAGAGGAACCCTATGTGTAAGCTTCAACCCATGTCCGACAGCTTTTGACTCTTTCTTCGGACCTCTCTCCTGAAAACAAATAAAAGTACACATATTATAAAACAAAACTAAAAATTAAAAAATTATTCAATATAAGGTAAATGTCATTTACTTACATCACCGAACTATAAATGTCGAGCAATATGATGCTCATACTTTACCAGAAGAGACGTATCGTACAACCCCTTGAGAAAGCCAACTGGCTGTGGTGCAGATGCAGACGCACCAATATCCTCTTTCTCTCATGGCAACATCAATGGAGCGCCTTGTCTTATACCTCGTGTTCGCGCCACTGCCAAAATCAAACAAAAAGAATATTTAAAAATACTACAAACCGAAACACTTTGGTATAAGACTTCCGGTGTATAAAATTTGCAATTCATCATAACACATTGCTGAAGACTTCCGGTGAGTGTTTCATAAAAAGCAAACCCCTTTGCAAATGTTTTTTGGTGTGGTGTTGTAAATCAGAAGTATTGGATCAGGAGTTCCAATGTGTTTTTCCGAAATTAAAAAAACTGGAACACTTACTTCATGAGGTCCAATTTGAAAAAAGTGAATCGGGGAGTTGTGGCAAGAGTTCCAGAGTGTATGCAAAATTTTGAGCTTAGAGAGTGAACGCAAAGTAAAAAATTATGAAAATAACCTATTTATATGAACGACATTTTGGTTAAAAAAAGTTAAATGTTAGGTTATGGGTTTAATTGTAAGGATATGGGGTAAATTTTTCGGATGAGAATTTCTCCGTGCACTCATATAGGGTGAAAAACACCCCTGGAAATCCCAAAATACCCTTCGAATATGCATATCCGAAGGCATCCCAAAAAATTTGGAATTTTGATTAATTCTGATATGCATATCTGAATTCACCAAAACAGAAATTCAGATATGCATACTTTTTTCAAAAAAATAAGGTGATTTCGTATATGTACATCCAAAATATAGGAATATTTTTAGAATTTCACAGCAGCAGGTATGTGAGTATGTATATGAGTTTGAATAAGGTTTTCATGGGCCCGGAGTAATGTTAATAAATCAATTTTTAAGCCCAAAAGAAATGGTTTCTGGACTGCTCCCGGTAGGGAGCGTGTTAAAAGAAATATTTCTATTTTTATTAGTTTATGCTGTCTTTCGAAAAGTGGTTCATGGTCTATTATATTTAAAAAACACACAATATTTAAGGGATAATGTTGTGGTAGTGTAGTTTTCGGAAAAAGTTCAAAGTTAGTTTATTGTTTCTTCTTTTGCAAAACAAGAAATCTATCATAATCTCAGTAAAAATCGTATAAATTATTATAGTAAATCCAATATTAATATCATAAAATTATTGCAATTTTTTAATTATATTAATTAATAAATTAATGTTTCCATTCATGTAAAACTATCCCGTTTTAAAAATAAATTCAAAGATTGAATTTTGCAAAAGGTTGAATTCAGTATTTTGTCCTCAAAACCCACAGTTTAGAAATAACTAAAAATAATGATGAATAATCAAAGTAAAATATATTTACCATAAGAATACATATTTCTTTTCTCTTTTTATTTTTTCTTAAAATATTTTACGTTCCCTATATATAGTATTAATAATCAAGTTAGTCTTCCATCTTTCAATAATTAAAATAAACTAGTTATATTTATTTCTTTGGCAATGGCTTCTTATGTCAATCAAACTAGTTTTTTCTGGATTTTGTGTTTTGCTTTGGTTTTGCTTTCAGGTAATTAATATAAACTAGTTGTATATATTAATTTATCATGAGAATTGGCATGAGTTTGATTCAATAATTTATATTGCATTTTTTAATTTTATTTTTGTTGTAGGTTTTGCAACATGTTTGGGTCCTGTGGGTCCTCCAGGATTAACCTGCTCAGAGAAATGCACTAATCCAGCAACATGCAATAAATCTTGCATTGACAAAGGCTTTAAGAATGGTGGTACATGTGAAGGTTTTAGTCCTCAAGATTTGAGTTGTTGTTGTAAAAAATAAAAATAGAACTACTTCTGAAACTTCATCTATGTAAGTTAATGGAAGTAGTTTTTCTGTGTTTTGTTTTGAACCATCGTACTACGGTAGAATAAAATTTGAATTGTTATGTGTTTTTTTAGGTATGTTTTCAATATTTTTATTCTGACTTTGAAAATTGCCATCGCTAATTAACGGTGGAATTTGTCAGATTTGGTTTACAAAAATTAAATTATATATATTTCTTTATAAATATAATTTGATTCTTAATTTGCTTATAATAATATCCTTAAGTAAAAGTTTTCCCCTATTTTTAAAATCAAGACTATGTTGCAAAATCAAAGGAATATAAAAAAAAATGATTGTAGTGTTAAATTTGTTAATAATTATTATTATTTTTAGAAATTCATTCTATAAAAATAAAAATTAATTGGTGTTTTCATCATTATATTTTGGCAAAAATATAATTTGATTATTTTGAACCATCGTACTACGATAGAATAAAATTTGAATTGATATGTGTTTCTATGTATATTTTTAATATTTTTGTTCTGACTTTAAAATGAACCCTCGCTAGTGGACGGTGAGATTAGTCAGATTTAGTTTACAAAAATTGAATTATATATATTTATTTATAAATATAATTTGATTCTTAATTTTGCTTATAATAATATCTTTAAGTAAAAGTTTTCCCCTATTTTTAAAATCAAGACTATGTTGCAAAATCAAAGGAAAATAAAAAAAATGATTGTAGTGTTAAATTTATTAATAATAATAATTATTTTTAAAATTCATTCTATAAAAATAAGAATTAATTGGTGTTTTCATCATTATATTTTTGCAAAAGAGACGAACCCAATTTTTCTTATTTAATAGACATCAAAGTTCATCGTTAGACCAGTTTGCTATTGAAGTTTAATACTTCAACTCTGTTAAATATTCAAGGTCGGTCCAATATATTTGGATGCCCGATGCAAATTAATTATAAAATATTTTAATAAAAATTAATATTATTTTAATAAATTTATTAATTTTTTATCTAAATATTAATTTTAAAATTTATCTAATACGAATTTATTAAAAATAATTTAAATTAGATAGATCTTTATTTATTTGATGATAAATTTTTCTTTATAATAATAAAAAAGATGATAAAATATTATATAAAAACTTAGTAAGAATATTAAAAGTACACAATTTATTCATGTTTTTATATATATATAATTATTTATTAAATTTTTATAATTGTGTAATGTTAGAACAAGATTTGTTCTAATCAATATTCTTGTTTTGATGATAACAATGTATATGAATTTTGTATAAGACAATGTGGTACTCTAATCCTTTACATTTTCCATTTCAAGAATTATATAAGGAGTACGCACAATTCAACGCTAGAAGCACAGACTCAGAAGGTTCAAGAATGCAACATCAGAACATGCTCTCGCAAGACATCAGAAGATGGTCTAGCAGAATCAGAACATGGTCTATGAAGCATCAGAAGAACATGAGATCTGAAGCAGAAGCACTGAAGTTCTTATGGTATCACGCTCAAGCACTTCAAAGTCAGAAGACAAGAAGATGCTCTGCACCAAGCTGTTTAACTCTGATTATTCAAACGTTGTATCTACAAACATTAGATCAGAAGCAAGTACAAGATGACAGGCTACGCTGACTGACAAAAGGAACGTTAGAAGCTACAAAAGGCAAAGTCAGTAGAAGCAGCAAAAGCAAGGCTCGAGGTAGTTGACAAATGAGTGAAACATTAAATGCAGAGCTGTATGGAACACGCAACGCATTAAATGCTCCCAAAGGTCATCTTCTCAAAACGCCTATAAATATGAAGTTCTGATCAGAAGCACACAACGAACCACTCTTGCAAAATACTGAAACGCTGCTGAAATCATTCTTACGAACTTCATCTTCATTCTCACATCTTTGTAATATCTTAGTGAGATTTAAGCTTAGAACTTAAGAGAAATATCACAGTTGTGATTATAGCTTTCTAAGAAGCATTTGAATACTCTTGTAAACATTTATTTTACAATGATTTGTAAAAGGTTCCTAGAGTGATCAGTGAGATCGGTAGACTCTAGAAGACTTAGAAGTTTCTAAGTGGTGTATACCTAGAGTGATCAAGTTGTGATCAGTATACTCTAGAAGACTTAGAGGGTATCTAAATGGAAAACCATTGTAATCAAGATTGATTAGTGGATTAAATCCTCAGTTGAGGTAAATCACTCTAAGGGGGTGGACTGGAGTAGTTTCATTAACAACGAACCAGGATAAAAATAATTGTGTTAATTGTTTTTGTCTTAAGAGTTTTTAAAGTCACACTTATTCAAACCCCCCTTTCTAAGTGTTTTTCTATCCTTCAATTGGTATCAGAGCCTGGTTCTAGGTGCAAGCACTTAACCGTGTTAGAAAAAGATTCAGGAAGAGAAAAACACTAAGTCTTTATGGCTGCTGAAAAAGATACATCTACATTTGGTCCTGTTGAACAAAACAATGGAAACAATGGCTAGACTAGACCACCAGTGTTTGATGGTGAAAACTTTGAATACTGGAAAGATAGATTGGAAAGTTACTTTCTTGGTCTAGATGGTGACTTATGGGATCTTCTTGTGGATGTGTTATACCCCAAAATTTGCCCGCATCTTTTTTCAAGAAAACTTCAATCTAAAAATTAAGAGTTTCATATAATCTTGGATTTTCACATCTTGATTTATGAATACTTGATTTTTAGAATTTTTTCTTATACAGTATTTTGGCTTGCTGTTGAATTTATTCTTACGCAAACGCCAAGTACTGTTTATTGCTTCACACACGCTATTTATTTGATATTTGTTTACAGATAAATAGTACTGACGCAATTGGTACAGAATTAAATCTTTTGCAGGCGCAGAGTCCGGGATTCAGACTGTACTGGTAAACAAGTAAATTATTACTAATTTTTGTTTCCCACTAACTGTTGTACTATATTCCATTATTTTCAAAATCTCTTTTCAAATCTCTTTTTCAAAAATCAAATCTTAACTTTATTCTACACATCTCTCTTTTTCCCAACACTATCATACACTTTCTTTCAAATCTTACTTCCACTCAAATTTTCCTTTTGTACGGAATCACTTCATTCCCCAACGTCTCTATCCCTCTTTTCATTCTATAAATACCTCTCATTTTTTCCATAAAATCTCACATCAAATTCTAAATCATTTCTCAAATTTCTACTTCATATCCATTCTCTCTTCCTCCCCGGCAAAATGGCGAAGCGGTGGGAAACGTGTTTTCTTATGGTCATCACCGTTGTGGTGGTGATCATATCCTTCTTCTGTCTGCATAGTCCTGAAAAATGTGGACCTGCGATGGTTACACTCCCGATCATCTATTTTCTGTTGGTCATAGCATGGGTTATTAATCGTCATTCTTAAAGTTTGCCGTATCTCTTATTTTCTTAAATGTACCGTTTATTCGTTGTACTGTTCATTATAGTATGTAATGTTTGTACTGTCAGTATTAAATGTTGTACTATTTGTCATATTGTTGCTTAATTATTCAGATAATATTTTATGTGTTTTCTGCCAGTCAAATATTTATTTTTCTATGCATTAAATGATTTTCAGGGTTATTATCGGTAATTTTGCTCGCGTATAGTAAATATTAATTATTTATTATGTCTGTGTTTTTTAACAAGTCATGTAAATAAACTTTCATCTTTCACATAAAACAAAAACAACAAAAAAGAAAATTAACTTTGACTGTTGAATTTTCACTCTAACTGTTACATGCCTGAACAGTCAGTTGGCAGTCAAACCGCTGACAGTGCAATTCTCCGTGTTTTGTATCATCAATCAAATCAAACTTTTGCATTTCAAAATTCCAAGATTTTTGTCCTAGAAGTCTTCTGAATATCACATGATTAGTAGAGACTCAGCACTGCATAAAAATCAGGTACGCTTAACTGTCTCCTACACAAACAGTCCCTGATTAGGGTTTATTGTTTTTTCAGGAGAAACAAGTTTTTGAGACCTCAAATGGATTTCATGGACCTCCATACATCTCAAAGTACCATCATACAAATTTTCAAACTTCAATTCACTCAGACGCACCGTCAGCAGCTCAAAGAGTCAACAGACGACCCGTTTGACCAAAAAAGTCAACAGACAGTCAAAAATGAAATTTTTTGTCAACATCCATATTTTGTCAAAGGATTCATCATTTGATCATTGGATGATCATAATTCATCAAGGAAAGATCAAAAATCAACAAAACCCTAAGATTCAAAATTAGGGTTTTCTCCTAAAAAGTCAACTGAACTTTGACTGGTCATAACTCTCTCATCCTTCATCCAAAAAATTCAAACCAAAGCTAATTTTGAAGGAAATTCAATTATCTTTCAAATGCAATTGGTCCCATGGTCATTAGGTTCACCATTTGAAAAATATGAACCAAGACATTACAGGTCATTTTCAAAGTCAACAAAAAGACACTTTTTTCAAAAGGATACACAAGGAGCATCAAAAATCATTTTGACATGAGACCAAAGACATTGGTTAGAGGACTCTTTGAGGTTTCCAAAAAGTGCAAGATCTCCTTCATATGACAAAAATGAGGGATTTACACCTTGTTGAAGTTGGCTAAATTTTGGGAAAATGCATAAAACTAACATTGCTCAAAAATGTATTTTTTCCAAATGGGGCCAAGTTTTCATGGTTCAAACATGTTTGCCATGATATTATGGGCCTCCCACGACCAAGACAAACCCCACACCATTTTTATTCATTTTTGGTTTAATTTTATCCTATTTTAAGATTAAATTGAAAATGGAAAATGGAAGGATAATGGATGGCTTAAATCTTAAGCATGACTCACCAAAGAATCTTTAATTTTCTGCAGAAAATTGAGGCACAAGGCAAGAGAAGTGAAGGAGAGCAAGACTTGGTCAAATATTCAAAGATTTTTAATATTTAAAAATCAAAGTTTCAACCAAGCAATGAATGCTTCTTGGCTTAGTTTCTAAGCACTTCTTGGCTTATAAATGAAGCTGCATACTTCAACAACAAGAGACACACGAAAATATAGCCAAGGGATAGCAAGAAACTTCACAAAATTCTCTCAAAAATTCCATAACTTTGTAATTTTCAATTTCTATATTCCAACCATTATCAATACAAACCAATTGTTCTAATCATCTCCTGGAACTTAATATAGTAAGTTAGGATCAATAATCATGGCTACATGCTCATAGAACTCTTGTTTCAAAAGTAACATATTCATGCATATTATCAACTTTTAATATCTCTACTATAAGCACGTTTAACCAAAATCTAATACCTTTGCTATCTTTTTGAGATCATATGGGGTAGATTCAACGTCTAACATGTGAGCCTAAGGCCCTGAATCGTGGTGTGCCATGGTTGAAGCTCAAAGCTTCAACCTTTTCGTTTTCATATTTATCATGGTAAAATGAGAAAATTAACATCACTATTGAATTTAGGAGGTCTTGTTTATTAAATCTGGGCCATTGTTGTTTTTATTTCATGCGTTTTTTGTAGGTTTTAAGAATCCAGAAATTTGAAGGTGGAATCCGCAGGTAAAGTTGTAGGAAATTGTGTAACAAAATCCGCAGGTATCCTTAAAGAAGATGATGAACAGTTGCGTGGACTTCTTTGACCACGCGTGGAAGATTTTGATTGGCCGCAGCAAAACACATGGGTCCCACGTTGACTCATCCAGGCTGACAGATCCCACGCAAGCAGCACATGCACGCTACCATGTGACTCAAAATCTCAGCCCTTGATCTCCACTAAAAGCACATCAAACGCACCAGATCATGCAACCACACCATAAACCCTACTGCCCATCACACTTGATTCAAACTTAATATTTATTTTCTATTTTATTTTAATTTCTTTGCAAAATTAATTAAAATAGTTTACAAAATCCAAAAAAATACATAAAAAATATTTTTAAGTTTCTAAAATAATATTTTATTTTTTGATATAAAAATATTTTATTTTTCCTCATAATTTAAATATTTTGTATAATTAATTAGATAATATGCATATACTTATCTTTTAATTATTTTTCAACCAATCAAAAATCATAAAAATTTTTGTTCTTTATATTAAATATAGTTTATATATTATAGGCTAATTTTGTACATATTTAGAGTAATTTTCTCTTTAAGTTTTAATTATTTGTGTAATTATTTATATAATTATGTGTTAATTAACTTAATCAATTTCAAATCAATTTCAAAAAATCCCAAAAAAATTAGTTTTGTTTAAAAATTAATTGACAAGCATTTTGAACATATTTTGAGCTTAATTTTTAGGTTTGAAATTTATTTTCATCTTTTTTCCTCATTTTAATTTAATTAATCATGCATTAATTTTAATTAAAATCAATCATCAAAAAAACCAAAAACATGCATTTCTTTCTTCTTTTATTTTCTTGCAATTTAAATTCCTAGATAAATGTATAGGTTGTCAAATTCATGTAAATAGCGTAGTTTACATTTCCTGCACAATCGATGTAATAGCGTAGATTTACTTTCCGCATTTTACATTTCCGCATTTTAAATTCCAGCACATATAAACTGCGTGTATGCCAAAGATAAAATTGAATCGTTAGATCACTAACTTCAAAGATAAAATATTTGAATTCAAACACAATCACATTTGCACCTCTGAAGGTAATCCCTTTCTCATTCTTTTCAAAATCAAAAAATCAAATTCTACTGTTTCGAGTACAAAATCGAACCTTTGTTTATATCCGGTGAAAGGATAGATTTTTAAAGGAAATAGGATAAAGACCTTATAACTCAGGGTAGACCTCCTAATTTCTTGCTCAAATCAAAACAAACAAATCTCTCATATATCATTGTTTTTCAAAATAAAACTTTCAAAAAGACAATACTTTGTATATATCCAAACAAGGATCATTACGAAGTTAACGTTCTTTTTTCAAAAACATCTTTTGAAAGATAAAAACACTTTGTATACATCCGCACAAGGATCATTTTAAAGTCAATTTACAAAGGTATTTGGAACCACATACGAGTATTTCAAGGCAATCAAAAAGTAATTGAAAACAAGTGAGCTAAGCAAATTAAAGAGCCCATGGATAACCATGGATACAAAGGGTGCTAACACCTTCCCTTTGTATAACCTACCCCCTTACCCAGAATTTCTTAAAGGTCTTTTTTCTGTTTCTTTTATAAACCTTTCCTTAATTGGATAAAATAAAAGGTCGGTGGCGACTCTCTGATTTTCAAACACAAAAGCAGAAACAAAAAAGAGTCAGTTCGCGTATCTCTCCACGAGAGGTATGGCAAAAAACCGAGCGCGCGACAGGATGGTTATATACATCCTGTAAATGCTAGAGAAGTAAAGATGTCAAGACAAGAAATGAATGATGATCAAAAGAAACAATTCAAAAATCATCACAAGTGTAGGACTATTCTGCTGAATGCTATTTCTCATGCTGAATATGAGAAGATATCAAATAGAGAAACTGCCCATGACATCTTTGAATCCTTGAAGATGACTCACGAAGGAAATGCCCAAGTCAAGGAGACTAAAGCTCTTGCATTAGTCCAGAAGTATGAAGCCTTCAAGATGGAGGATGATGAAAACATTGAAACAATGTTCTCAAGATTTCAAACTTTGACTGCTGGATTAAGAGTACTTGACAAGGGATATACAAAGGCTGATCATGTCAAGAAGATCATCAGAAGCTTGCCCAGAAGATGGGACCCAATGGTGACTGCATTCAAGATTGCTGAGAATCTGAATGAAGTCTCTCTTGAAGAGCTGATCAGCGCCCTGAGGAGTCATGATATAGAGTTGGATGCTAATGAACCTCATAAGAAAGGTAAGTCTATTGCATTAAAGTCTATTAATAAAAAATGTACTAACGCTTTTCAGGCTGAAGAAGAAGATTCTGAAGAGTCACAATCAGAAGAAGAAGAAGAAGAAGAAGATGAACTGTCCATGATCTCCAGAAGGGTAAACCAACTCTGGAAGAGCAAACAAAGGAAGTTCAAGAACTTCAGAAGTTCCAAGAAGCCTGAAAGAGGAGAATCTTCTGGTCTCAGAAGATTTGATAAAAAGAAGGTCACGTACTTTGAATGCAAGGAGCCAGGTCACTACAAGAGTAAGTGTCCAAAGCTTCAGAGGGAAAAGCCCAAGAAGAAGTTCCAAAAGAAGAAGGGCCTTATGGCAACTTGGGATGATTCAGATTCATCAGAATCAGAATCAGACTCTGAAGATGAGTAGGCAAACATTGCGCTCATGGCCACTGTTGATGATGGGTCAGAATCTACATCAGACTCAGATTCTGAAGAGGTATTTTCTGAAATATCTAGAGAAGAGTTAGTTTCCAGTCTAACTGAAATTCTGGAACTCAAGGCTCAACTTAGTATCAAATACAAAAAGCTGAAGAAGCTATTTTGAATCTTAAACTAAGAAGCTTGAAGTAGAAAATTCTGAACTAAAGGAAAAAGTTTTAAAATTATCCAAAGATGTTGAATCATCTTCTGGTTCAGAAAAGTCCACTCCTAGCTTGAACAATATTCTTAAGGAATATGACTTGAGTTTTAGAAAGTTCTTATCTAGAGGTATTGGAAGAAGTCAACTTGCCTCTATGATATATCCAGTTAGTGGAATCAAGAGAGTTGACATAGGCTATGAGAGTGAAACCCCATAGAAAATTGAACCTGTAGATGATATGAAAATCACATACAAGCCCTTGTATGGTCAGTTCAACTATGGCCACTCCCATGATATTAGGCTCACATCACATGCTAAGAGTTTTTACATTACACACATTAAGATGCATGTGACACAAAATAGAAAATATCATGTAACTCAAACTAAGGAATATCATGCTGTACCTCCTGTTATTTATCCTGCTAAACCTAAGTTCAATCAGAACTTGAGGAGAACTAACAAGAAAGGACCCAAGAAATTGTGGGTACCTAAGGAAAAGATTATCCCTGTTGCAGATATCCTTGGCTGCAAAGAAGACAAAGGAAAGCATGTCATGGTACCTGGACTCTGGGTGCTCGCGGCACATGACGGGAAGAAGGTCTATGTTCCAAGACCTGGTGCTTAAATCTGCTGGAGAAGTTAAGTTTGGAGGGAACCAGAAGGGCAAGATTATTGGCTCAGGAATCATAAGTATTGGTAACTCTCCTTCCATAACTAATATTCTGCTAGTAGATGGATTAGCTCATAACTTATTGTCCATAAGTCAATTAAGTGACAATGGTTATGACATAATCTTTAATCAAATGTCTTGTAAAGCTGAAAGTTAGAAGGATGGCTCAATCCTATTTACAGGCAAGAGAAAGAACAACATTTATAAGATTGATCTTCAAGATCTTAAGAATCAAAAGGTAACTTGTCTTATGTCTATTAGCGAAGAGCAATGGGTCTGGCACAGAAGATTAGGCCATGCTAGTTTGAGAAAGATTTCTCAGATTAACAAACTAAATCTGGTCAGAGGACTCCCTAATCTGAAATATAAATCAGATGCTCTTTGCGAAGCATGTCAGAAAGGGAAGTTTTCCAAACCTGCATTCAAGTCTAAGAATGTTGTATCTTCCTCTAGGCCGCTAGAACTTCTGCACATTGATCTGTTTGGCCTAGTCAAAACAACATCGGTCAGAGGGAAGAAATATGGATTAGTCATCGTAGATGATTATAGCCGATGGACATGGGTAAAGTTCTTGAAACACAAGGATGAGTCTCATACAGTGTTCTTTGACTTTTGCACTCAGATTCAATCTGAGAAAGAATGTAAAATCATAAAGGTCAGAAGTGATCATGGTGGCGAATTTGAGAACAGATTCTTTGAGATTTATTTCAAAGAAAATGGTATTGCCCATGATTTCTCTTGCCCTAGAACTCCACAGCAAAATGGAGTTGTAGAGCGAAAGAATAGGACTCTACAAGAAATGGCCAGAACCATGATCAATGAAACCAATATGGCTAAGCATTTTTGGGCAGAAGCAATAAACACTGCATGTTATATTCAGAATAGAATCTCTATCAGACCTATTCTCAATAAGACTCCTTATGAATTGTGGAAGAACAGAAAGCCCAACACTTCATATTTCCATCCATTTGGATGTGTTTGTTATATTCTGAACACTAAAGATCATCTGAATAAGTTTGATTCTAAGGCACAAAAGTGTTTCCTTCTTGGATATTCTGAACGCTCAAAAGGCTACAGAGTATACAATACTGAAACATTAGTTGTTTAAGAATCAATCAATATCAGATTTGATGATAAGCTTGGTCTTGAAAAGCCAAAGCAGTTTGAGAATTTTGCAGATATAGAAATCTCTAATTCAGAAGCTGAAGAACCCAGAAGCAAAGTGTCAGAAGATCAAGTTGCTGCTTCATTAAAGAATCTCAGAATTTCTGAAGAGCCAACTATCAGAAGATCTTCTAGACTCAACTCTGCTCACTCAGAAGATGTTATCCTTGGAAAGAAGGAAGATCCTATCAGAACAAGAGCATTCCTTAAGAACAATGCAGAATGTTAATTTGGCCTTGTATCTCTTATTGAGCCAACTTCTGTTGATCATGCTCTGGAGGATGCTGACTGGATAATTGCAATGCAAGAAGAACTAAATCAGTTTACTAGGAATGACGTCTGGGATCTTGTTCCAAGACCAAAAGGATTTAACATCATCGGAACTAAGTGGGTCTTCA
The DNA here is from genome assembly GCF_029867415.1 of Vicia villosa. Classification (NCBI taxonomy): domain Eukaryota; kingdom Viridiplantae; phylum Streptophyta; class Magnoliopsida; order Fabales; family Fabaceae; genus Vicia; species Vicia villosa. The sequence goes on from NW_026705567.1 coordinate 574,357, forward strand.
GAAACAAACTAAGCGAAAAAGGAGAAGTTGTAAGAAACAAAGCCAGACTGGTTGCTTAGGGCTATAGTCAGCAATATGGTATTGACTATACAGAAACCTTTGCACCAGTGGCCATGTTAGAATCTATTCGCTTATTGATTTCCTTTGCCACTCAACATAACATCACTCTGTATCAGATGGATGTTAAGAGGGCCTTCTTAAATGGTTATATAGATGAGGAAGTCTATGTCCACCAACCTCGTGGTTTTGAAGACTCTAAGTCTCCATAACATGTTTTTAAACTAAAGAAGTAATTATACGGATTGAAGCAAGCTCCTAGAGCTTGGTATGAAAGATTAAGTTCTTTCCTTCTGGATAATGGTTTCACTAGAGGAAAAGTGGATACTACTCTCGTTTGTAAAACCTTTAAAAAGGATATTTTAATTTGCCAAATTTATGTTGATGATATTATCTTTGGAACCTCTAATGCTACACTTGGAAAGGAGTTTGCTAAGTCTATGCAGGCTAAGTTTGAAATGAGTATGATGGGAGAACTCAAGTATTTCCTTGGGATCCAGATCAATCAAACTTCTGAAGGAACTTATGTTCATCAGACCAAGTATGTGAAAGAACTTCTGAAGAAGTTTAATCTTTCTGAAAGTAAAGAAGCAAAAACTCCTATGCATCCAACGTGTGTTCTAGGTAAGGATGAGGTAAGTAAGAAGGTAGATCAGAAGCTCTACAGAGGTATGATTGGATCTCTTCTATACCTTACTGCTTCTAGAACTGACATTTTATTCAGTGTTTGTCTGTGTGCAAGATTCCAATCAAATCCTAGAGAATCTCACTTAACAGCTGTTTAGAGAATTCTAAGGTATCTGAAAGGTACTACTAATGTTGGTTTAGTCTACAGAAGATATGAAGAATACAACTTAGTAGGATTTTGTGATGCTGATTACGCTGGAGATAGAGTTGAAAGGAAAAGTACTTCTGGAAGTTGTCAATTTCTTAGAAGTCACCTGATCTCCTGGTACAGCAAGAAGCAAGCTACAATTGCCCTCTCTACAACAGAAGCAGAATATGTTGCTGCTGCTGCTGCATGTAGTACACAGATGCTCTGGATGAAGAGTCAGCTAGAAGATTATCAGATATATGAGAGTAACATTCCTATCTTCTGTGATAATACTTCTGCTATTTGTTTATCTAAGAATCCAATCTTACATTCTAAAGCTAAACATATTGAGATTAAACATCATTTCATTAGGGACTATGTTCAGAAGGGTATTCTTTCTTTAAACTTCGTTGATAAAGACCATCAATGGGCTGATATCTTTACAAAACCCCTTGCTAAAGATAGGTTTAAGTTCATTCTGAAGAATATCAGTATGGATTTATGCCCAGAATGAAAGGATGAGAAGTTCTGATATATGGATTAGATTTGAATTGATCTATTTTATTTTCTTGTAAGAAGTTCTGATGTTGATCAGTTAGATATTCTGATTTTGTTATTGCTAACGTTTCATATGTCTATGTTGATTCAGAATCTCTTTTAAAGCAAAATAGCTGTCACCAGCTACTCTAGATGTTGAACACGTGCTCACTCTATTTGGACAAGCATGCGTGCAGTTGATGAGACGCCGCCCTAGGTAACTGTGCAAATCATTTCAAATATCACGTTTTACCCTAACGTCACTCAACATTAAATGCATTTGATTTTCTGGATCTTGTAACTGTTCATTCTCAGAAGTTAATTTCATTTATTTTCAAATCCGTGTCTATTTAAACCGCCATATCATATCATTCTCTCTTTTACGCACTCATTCTCTCCACTGTTTATGCACTTCTGCAATCTTTTTGCCCTATTTTCTTACCCTAAAAAGAAAACCAAGAATCTCAGTAAAGTGTCAATGGCTGCTTCTTCATCTCAAATTGCTGGTTCCTCATCTCAATAACTTCAAACAGAACAAGAACAAGAACTCATTCCTATGATTACTTGCTCGATTCCTCGAGACCAGTTGGAAGTTATATGTGAACTCATGGTGGATATTGATAATTTGGAAGAACATCAAATTCGTATCAAAGATAACATGGTTTTTCAAAAATAGTCATCTCTGTTTCTTGAGTCCTGTGGACCGGTCTATCCAGACCTTGTGAAGGAGTTATGGGTTCATGCGTTTGTTATCCCTAAGGCTATTGTGTCATTTGTTCATGGAATATTCTTCTCCATCACTGAAAACACGTTGAGAATGTTGTTTGATTTGATGAACGCTGAAGGAGAGACTGAAGCAACTTTCAGAACTGATTAGGATAAAGTTTATTCTGAAATCTTTACTGATGGAAAGAAATCAACAAAAGTTAAAGATCTGAAGAACATATACAAGATATGGACAAATATTCTTCTAGGTTGTTTTTACCACAGAAAATCAATCAATTCTTCTGACTTCATCAACAACAATCAACAATACATCATGTATTGTATTGGTACTCAGAAGAAGGTTGATGTTACCTACATCATTTTCAATCACTTGTGGAATGCTATAAAGGATTCTCGAGATGAGAGCAAATCAAAGAAGAAAGGAACTGTTATTCCTTTTGGAAGGATTATTACCAATCTTCTGGTTCAAACTAAGATAGTTGAAGAGTTGGAAAATGCTGGAATAGTCAAATATCTCTATACAATCAATGGAAGTGTCTTGAATGCTACTTCTTTGAAGAAAATGGGTCTTATTCAAATTATTGGCACTGCTCCTAAACCAAATCCAAATGTCAGAAACAGAAGAGGTCCAGTTCTTGCTGAGTTTGAGTTGTTCTTTCTGAATGAACAGCCAGATATTAAGGTTCATTACCTTAATATTCTTAAACAAGATGGTTCTGTGGATACTAAGATGAAGACAAGCAGGCAGAAGCTTCCGTCTACCAAGGATGGTGTGATAGAAGACTTTCCAGAAGCTGCTTCTCAAAAAGAGAGAAGGACAAAGCGTAAACAAGATGTTCCTTCTATCAGTAAGGAGAAGAGCACTGAAGAAAAAGTTGCTGAAGTAAATAAAGAAGTTGCAGTTGAAAAAGAAACTAAAGAAAAAGAAGATGTAGTGATTAAAAAGAAACAGAAGAAGAATGAAAAAGAGGATGATACGAATAAGGATGAGAAGGACGTAGAGAAGAAGAAAAAGAAAGATAAGAAGAAGAAGAAAAAGAAGGTTGTTGAAGAAGCAAAGTGTGGTGGTCGTTTTCTTTACCTCCCCGTTTCACTTGGGAGGACGGCACGCTAAACCCTTCACGCGAAATTTGGAAGGAGAATGCGCCCGTGGTGGGATGAATTTTATTTCAGTTCTTCCTACGATATCACACGAACTTTCTTATTTGTCCTACGAGTAGGAAAGGGAAAAAAAGATCTCAACTAAACCCTAGGAGTTTGCTAAGTGTGGGGATTTACACCTAGACTAGAAATTCTGGAGTCCGGGAGGTCGGTTATACATAGGGAAGTGTTTAAACACCCTACATATCTGTAGTACTCTACAGGAACCTTCTCTGTGTCATTTGTGTTTGTGTTTATTGCTAATGATTGGGAAAGTTTCTCCTTTGTGTTAGGAGAAGGAATTGAATTGATTTTAAAAGACAGACAGACAGACAAACTGACTATTTTTGGTATTTTATTAGCTCGCTGAGATTCCTTGTGAACCTCATGCCTACATATCCCTAGTGGAAGTCAGAGCTTAATGTAGTTCGGGGAACTAACTAGGGAAATTAATTATTTTTGGTGCCTTGCTTGAAGCTCAAGGTTGAAGCTTGGAATTAAATCTCTGTTTACAGTAAAGAGACATGAAATTATCTCTACAGAGAGGTATTTGTACTATTCTACCACAAACATTTAAAGGAGTGACAGAATAACTGAATTCATTTCATTCAAGAGGGGGACCTTACTTGTGTATGTGCAAGTATACCAGTCAAATGCCTCTTAAATGAAAGAAAGATGCTCATCCAAATTAGGGAAAGTTACCACATGTCTGGGTTTTACTGCCAGCTCATGCCTTTCAAAATCCTAAATGGGAGACTTGATTAAAATTGAAATGAAATGTTTGTTTGTTTGAATGTGGTAGAGTAGTAAAAATATCTCTCTATGGAGATAAGCTATGTCTATCTACTGTATAAAAGATTTGACTTTTAGCTGGCTTGTATGAGGCCCAAGCTTGAGGCTTTTTGATTGATCAATTTATATTATTGACTCTGGGAGATGACTCCACTGGGAATTAATTACAGGGTATTTTTGTGTTCTGTACAAAGCCCAGAATTGAGGCTGACTCTACTTAGGGAGACTCTATTTGTGTGCCTTGTACAAAGCCCAAGGTTGTGGCTAACTGTTGAGGATAATTGAATGACTCTATTTTATGTGCCTTGTACAAAGCCCAAGGTTGTGGCTAACTCTAGCTAGGGGAAAACATTATTTTCTGCCTTGTACAAAGCCCAAGGTTGTGGCGGACTCTTAAATGAATTAAGTATGGATGATTATATGGGGAAAGATCCTAAGTGTTAGGAATCTTTGACACATGAAAGATATGGTTTATCTGCCTTGTACAAAGCCCAAGGTTGTGGCTACTGAGTGATGAAGGACTCACTGGGGAGACTCTATTATCTGCCTTGTACAATGCCCAAGGTTGAGGCTGACTCTTGACAGGGGAGTTTTATTGTTTGGGTGCCTTGTATGAAGCCCAAGGTTGAGGCTAACTGTTTTTGTTGGTTTTGACTCTACTGAGGAGGTTTTATTTATTAAAAGACTGTTTTTCTTTGGAAGCTAACCCTTTCCAGGGATTTGACTCAGCTGGTGAATTTGTCTGTTAAAAGACTGACTTTATCATGTTTTTTTTTAATTAATTTTGGAGGCTAACCCTTTCCAGGGGTTTTGACTCTTTTGGGGAAATTATCTCCTAAGAGAATGAAATTATTTATTAATTAATTTTGGAGGCTAACCCTTTCCAGGGGTTTTGACTTTTTAGACAGATGTTGGAGGCTAACCCTTTCCAGGGGTTTTTATTAAAATGAATGGCAGAAAGATTATCTAATGGAGACTTCTTGTTTAAAGCCCAAGATGAAGGCTGACTCAATGCTGAGGATGACCAAACATGGATCCTAGACTCTGCTAAGGAAGACTGATGAAGATGAGGGTGACAGAGACTGTCCATGTCTCTCATTCCAAAAATGTACTCAATGTGAATTTGAGACAAACTTAGCTTGTTTAAAGTCTGGTTTTAAATTGGAAGAAACTCACCAGGGTAGGCTAAGAGGTGACTAAAGACCTGTTCCTATGTTTATAAGAAACCTGATGGGTCCTTGTATACAAGCTCAAGAGGAGGCTGGAAATGCTTTTAAGAAGCCTGTGGGTCCTTGTACAAAGCCCAAGAGGAGGCTAATCGAGGGTCCTTGTTATAGCACAAGAGAAAGCTTATGTGGTTTTGAACTTATTTTGGCTCTAAGCAAATGGGTAAGAGGTTTCACCGGGAATAATTCCTCTTTGGGTGGATGTGTCCTATTATTTGGATTCTAAGGTTTTTGCCAAGATGTTTCACCGGGAATAATTCATCTTGGGGGTTTGAACTACAGATCTCTAATTAGGAAAGAGCCTTCACCGGGAAGACATTCTCAATCCTAGGTCATATTCCTATAATATATATATAGTTTAACTGTCCTAGGGTTTATACTCAAACATAGTTCTAAACTAATATATGCACAGTTTATATTTGACAGTAATTTAAATAAAGACTGTAAATTGAAAGCTTGTAAAGCCTAACCTGGATGGAGTGGAGGCCATTGAAGAAGTATGTACAGAGCCTCAACAGTATTTTTGTTGTTTTGTTGATAACAGTTGAATATACATATGATAAACAGTTAATGGTTTTTTAAAACAGAAGAAGTGAAGATGGACAAAGGTCACATAGGTATCTGAAGAGTTTCACCGGGAATAATGCCCTTCAAATACCAGAGGAATGTTTTGAAAACAGAAAGAAGATTTTGAAAATACAGTTTTTTTAAAAACAAGCTAAGAAGAGAAGGTTTTTGGGACTTACACTCTATTAGAGGCCCAGTACTTTGCAGTACTGGTGATAAAAGCAGTTGCAAATGATTTGAAATGATATAAGGTTTTGTTGTTTGAAAACCTTAATCATCCGTTTAATCGGAGATTGATAACAGCTTTGAAAATTGACAAAAGTCAACTTAATTAAAGTAAAAATAAAGATTTTTACTTAATTAAGACCTAAATAATTAGGGTTTTATCATAAACTTATTTACAAAGTGATTAGGTTAAAATAAAGTGATAATATATATTTAAAGTATTTAAGAAAACACTTAAAACATACTATTTTAAACCTAATTAAAAACTCAAGAAATAAATAATATTTTTATGATTTTTTTTGACTATTCACAAAATAGATATATTAAATAATAGGTGTATAAAAAATGAAGTGAAAATGATTTATTTTGATAGGTTAAATAAATATGTGAAGTTGTGAAGAGAAATGAAAGAAATTAGTGTTAAAAAAATAAGTTTTGGCCCTTGGAGGGTTTGAACCCACGCCCTTGAGGTTACCAGCCCAAAACAACACCACTGAGCCAACGCGCGCTCAGTGTTAGTGACCTGCCTTCATTTGGTTATGTTTCAAAACAAGTTGTAAATCTTTGAAAAATAAAAGAAACAAAAAGTCTGGGGCGAGGGGGATTCGAACCCCAGACCTTTGGCATGAGGAGACTAAGAGCGCATGTGTGGCCACTAGGGCAAGTTATTCAGTCGTTAATAAAACGCACACCATTCAAAATAAAATAAACTCTCCCCTGAGAATTCAAATTTGCGCGCCACCACCATCTTCATCTTCAACCTCAAGCTCTCCATTTTTGAAATTCTGAACTTACTCGTTTCTCAACCATTTGCAACGATGTAAACATGAAACTTGCTCTAAATTCACTCACGATTCTAAATATGTAACTAACATGAACTATCATTAACTACATCTAATTAATTTACCAGAAATCGTGAAGAACCCTAAAATTTCAAAATTAAATTAAATGACTATACTGAAAGATAAATGGATGATGATAGAGGGTTTTCAATCCTCTGATGATGCTGAACAAGATAGAATCGAGCTATTTCACAAAGAGTACTTAAATTAAAGAGAGAGAGTTCAGAAACTTACCTCTGAAAATGGAGATCGTGAGGATGATAGAGAGCAACTGGGCTTGTATGAACGATCCCAAAAGCTTCCTTGTGGCTCAGTGATGCTAACTGAATGCTTGTAATGACCTCAAACCTCCTGAATTGTTCTATGGACCTCCCTCGATTTCAGCTTCAAGTGAACATGGAGGGTATTGATTCTCGAGTTACAGATGAGCTGCAGCCATCTGGTTAGCTTCACTATGACCTGAGGAGTGTGTCTGGATGATTGGCTTGCCTTGAAACCTTCTGAATCACTCCGTGGACCTCCAACTGCAGATGCTCCAAAGTGAGAGCAACAATGGTGTTCCTCCACCTACAAAAGTGATCCAGGTGCTTGGATCACCTCAAATGACCTCCCTTGAGATGTTAGAATGCTCACTTCCCAAAGATAAGCTCTGGTTTGAAGAAATCGATTCTTCTTGCCAAAGAACTTTGAAAAACAATGAACAAGAGAAGAGAAAGAGAAAGCAAGTAATATGGTTGCTTTGGTGTGTTTTTCTACTGAATTGTGCTCTCCTATTTATAGGCAAATGTCTCAGTACTGAGTGAGAGAGTGAGCTTGCTTAGTGAAGCAAGTTTGGTTTCTTAGCCATGAAGAAATTTCAAAGAATATCCAAGTGTGATCATTGCATTTTCGAGCCACCTCCCCTATCCATTGATTCTATCTGATCTTAGGGGACAATTCAGATGCAAAGTGAGCTCTAATTGGTTGATGAGAAGATTCCTTGGGTGATTCATCAATTTGCCATAAATTCTCAAATGTAATCATTACATAATCACATGTTCTTGTTTTAGGAATCTTCTTCAATTATCATGGCATGGTGAAAATGAATGCATGGCATGTTTGCAGATGTATTATGGGTCATGTAGCATCTGAATTTGAGGTCATGTGCACAAAACTTCAAAGTTCCAAAATGATGCATGACCTATAATTTCACTTCATGAGGCCAACTTTGAACAAGCATAACTCTTAGCTCAAATTGAATTTTGAGAAGGTTGAACACAATTTGGAAAGCCCTAAACATCTACTTTAAATCATTAGTTTATGTCTTCTTCAGAATCCTTTGGGAAATTTGTGAAAAATGAGGCCAAAGTTGGAAGAAAACTAGGTTAAAACACTTAGAAAAATTTCTAAGTGTTTATGACCTAAACTTCAAAATTTCCAAAACTTCATAAATGGTTGATCTTTTGAAAAAAGTTCCCTTGTAAGATGTTGTTTTATTTGGCAAGATCTACAACTTTCATGTTGGAAGTTTTTTGAGTTGTGTAGGTGAAATTTTGAGATCTCACCATGCCCTCAAAAACCCTAATTCCCGACTTTTCGCTCCTTGATGAATTTCTTTGAATTTCTTTGGCCAAATGACTTTGACATCCATATATTGATGATATTGATCTTTGAAAGTCATTTTTTGACCAAAAACCTTAAAAGTCAATGATGATCCTTCACAGTTGACTTTTTCCTGACAAAGTGAATTTTTGGGCTTTTGTGTAGAAATAAGATCTTCTCCCCAAATGGATGATATAAATGGATTATATGGAGGTAGTAGAGATCCTTGAATCATGTCTTGAGTTTTGGATTCATGCCCTGATCAGAAGTCAACTATCTTGGTGAATTAGGTCAAAACCCTAATTTGTCGACCATGTGAAAATAATGACTGTAGACTTTGAATTGAGATGTAATGTCCAGTGGATCTTGTCATATGAGTTATTTGAAGATGATTGATGTCTTTGAATGGTTCCCTGGGGCTTTTTAGGGTTTCCCAAAAGTGATCCCTGATTTTAGTCCTTGATAGGTTCAAAACCCTAGTCTGGTGACCTGAGTAAACCTGTACTCATATGACTGGATGTCTAATCAATCATAGATGAGAAAAGTGAAGTTTTTGAGCCCCATGATTGTATTAGAGACTAGTCTTTGTATTGATTGATCCTTTGCCTGAGCTTCCTTGTCTTTGAGCATCCTCGATTAGGTACCAGATGGAGAAATGACTGCTCTGGGTACTTGTCTTGACCTGATGAAAAATCCTGAAGATATGTCATCTCAGGGGGGTCAAAAATTAGGGTATGACAGATGCCCCTATTTAAGTTTCTTTTATCTGGAGGGAGAGAGATTGAGATCTCGATCTCTCCTGCGTAAAAGAGACTTAAATATCAAAGAATGCCCGAATTTTGGGCGCTCCTGGGATGTTGTAATTGATAAAATCTTTGCATGATTTGATCCTGTTGTCGCACTTGGCGGGGGATGAGGAGACAAACTCCTGCAGAAATTCTTGATGTGGATTCTGGTGAATGGATGGCAATATAGGATGCGCAATCCATCTTCTTTAACTAAGTGTTGATACTTAGAAAAAGGTAAACAACCTTCTCTTGTTCCGGATGTCCAAATCTCGGAACTGGTCTTAGTTGCGTTTGGACAATATCTCAGATAAAGAGAAAATTTCCAAAGGTTTGTTTCCTCGTCAAACTTCTTACCAGCACTTGGAGGTAAGATACCATTTGACGGTAAATAAAGAAACTTTGAGGGTTTGTTTCCTCATCAAACTTCTCATCAGCACTTGGAGATGAGATACCATTTGATGGTAAATAAAGAAACTTCAAAGATTTGTTTCCTCATCAAACTTCTCATCAGCACTTGGAGATGAGATACCATTTGACGGTAAATAAAGAAACTTCGAGGGTTTGTTTCCTCATCAAACTTCTCATCAGCACTTGGAGATGAGATACCATTTGACGGTAAATAAAGAAACTTCGCCATCTTCCCTTTTGACCTGGCATCTTTGAAAGATTGTCATATGGGCCCATGCTTTTTGAGGGGCTAATGACTTTGTCTGAAGGCGGACGAACTGTTTTCGGGGTGAAAACTACCATTCGTCGATTGGTGCCTGGGGAATCAACAAACTGTTTTCTTAAGGGGAAAACTACCATTTATTGACTCTGTGGGGAACTAAACATCCCTGAAACAGACAAACTGTTTGAAGAAACTACCATTTGTCGATCTCTTGAGTATTTAACAGACAAACTGTCTTTCCTTGGGGAAAGACTACCATTTGTTGACTCCGCTGGGGATCATGAACTATCTTCTGGATGAAGACTACCATTCACTGATTCTGTTGGGGAATCATTTGTCGATCTGCTGGGAGATTCTGGATTATTCTTTGACAAGAAGTGGCACCTCTCGACCTTGTTGGGAAAATGCCAAACTTTTGGGGAAGTCCAAAATGCGAAGCAGACTATCTTATCTGATGAAGATTGTCGAGCGTTGCTCTGCAGGAAATTCTCAGTTGAGGGATTCCAAAAGTGAACAAACTATCTCCTTGAGGGAGACTACCATCTATTGACTTGCTTGGGGAAATCTCTCTACATGGATCGTTGTCTTGAAGGAAAAAGTTTCTCCAGGACTTGCAGGGGAAACTTGAGTTCATGCCCTCATGACTCGGGCATTCTCATGATTAAAAGCCTAATTTGACTATGCAGTTGTGATGTAATGTATGCATGAATATTATGACAATTATAAAATGTAAAGTGAATGTGAATAGAATTGTCGCGGATGTAAAATCCTAATGATACGACTTGAATTCTTGTTGATCAGAAGATGTCGTCTTCTTGTAGTTCGAACTCTGTTTGGAACATCTGGCTATCAGTTGTCCGCTGTCCGAAGTAAATAATATGAATTGAAGTGAAGATCCGTCATCGGGAGATGTTCGCGAAGCGACCTCATGGGGAAATCTTGGTTCCCGGAGTCTCAACCGTTCTTGGAGCAACTGTTTGCATTCTTCCTACTGTTTGTAAACCTCAGAAAGAAATTTCACCTTTATTTTTGCAAGTAAATTCATTTTTATTTTATGAAAACATTTGTTTCAAGAAAGTGACTGTTTAAATTTAAAATGCATTTCAAGAAACTGAATAAGACTAGATTGCAAAGGAAAAGCACAAGGCTCAAATTATTATATATGGAATGGTAATCAGCCAAAT